>NC_074711.1:85617821-85885321 GCF_947242115.1 Biomphalaria glabrata
AGACCTATTTGGTTTACATCGCTGTTAGTCTTTTATATTGACATATATCTTTCTCTAATTATCCCTAAATTACGTTTATTTGGACTCAAAGATCCCGAAAGTAGAAATCCAAGTCATCACCAGGATTCGAACCCGGGACCTTCGGTTCAGAAGCCAAGCGTTTAACCGCTCAGTCCACCCAGCTCTGTTGGGTACCTGACATTAGTTGTGGAAAAGTAAAGGCGGTTAGTCGTTGAGCTGGCCACATGACACCCTCGTTAACCGTAGGTCACAGAAACAGATGACCTTAACATTATACGCCCTACAGACCACAAGGTCTGAAAGGGGATCTTTACGTTTAGTTACCTCCATATCTCTCTCTCCAAGGTCTTTGCGATGATTCAAACTAGAAATAAATAAGTTGTTTTTTTCTTTGCACATGCAAATTTTACCCAATAACCTAGCGGCATAGCAGGGGATTTGGGGGCCCGAGAAGCTTGGCTTCTTTAGGGGCCCTTACATTTTGACATGACATGAGATAATGTACTTATTAAAGTCTAATGTGAGGAATGCATGCAACATGGTCACTAATTTACACAACAACAAGCAAGATAATATGGTATCGGCTTAATATTTCATGTAGAAAACATTTTGGACACTCATTTCGGTGCCTCTCACAAGTGGGAGCCCGGGGTGATTTTTTAATTTGGACCCCCCTCCACAACCTAGCTACGCCACTGCTATAACCTGGTCAGCCCTATCTCTTCTCCAGGCTAACGAGATAAGCTCTTAGTTTTTTCTGACTTGCGCAGTAAGACGTGATAGACTAATTTTTTAATATTTTATAGTATTTTAAGAAACAACTGTAAATAACAACTTCAAAATAAGCTTAATTAATTTCATCCTGTAGTTTTCTTTCTACAAATTTCATTTTTCAAATTTCAGGTCGTTTCCAAAATTTATTTTTACAGATTCTTTAATATTTTTGTCATTATTTATTGAAAGTGTTTGTAATACTTTGTTCTTAGGTTTGGTGATGAAGGTTCTATCATTCTGCTGGTAGGGACACTTCTCTATCTGTGCATCAAGTGTAAGCGTGTGCTTAGTTTAAAGGGATACAACTGCTCCATACAAGAGAGATGGATTAAAATTATTGGACCGAAACGAGGCAAAATTATACAAAAATTTAATCGCTAGTAAGTGAATTGTTTCAGTCTAAAATCTGAAATTTCTAACAAACACTGACCTGCATATAATGAGCATTGTTTACATAGTCAGTGACCTATAAAACTCTTCTGTAATTTTCGGAATCAAAACTGTGACCTACACTTTTTTTTTCATATTGCCATTTTTTAAACATATATATTTGGTCGCAAAGTACATATACTGTAAAGCACTAGAAATACATTTATTTATCTTAGTGTATATGCTTATTAATGTTCCATCTAATATCAATTGTCAACTGTCAATTATCCGATATATCAACAGTGGCCTTTATCTAGTTTCATTCGCTGGTCTCGCTGTGTATTTTGGCCTGGATATTTTGACCGAGGATCCAAGGAACAGCCAATCCCTTCTGGGCATCGCTACTTTCATTGTGATCTGCTTCCTGGTCTCAACTAAACCCAGTAGAGTAAGTGTTGGAATCTCAAGGAAACTTAATTTTGTAGGGATACTAATTGTTCTCTTGTGATGTTTTACAAAACTTTGTGTATAATGTTTGTAAAATGTTTTACATGTTTCGGATGTTCCTTCAGAGTTGAAGATTGTTTACTTACTAGTCCAAACCTCCCGCAGGACGACGGGGTATGGGAGCGGGCAGGATTTGAACCCTCGACCATCGATAAATCCGAAAGACAGTCCAGGCAGCCATCCTAATTTTTGGGTGAATTTGTGTATTACTAGCATTAAATAGGCCGTCCTTGCAGAGTCCTGTTAAAAATTATATTAAAACATCTAAAACCGATATCAGAAGAACAAGCTGGTATTAGAGCGGGTATTAGACAACAGAACAAATGCTTAACCTCTGGATATTCTGTGAGAAATACGTCCCACACCAACATAATCTTTTTCATGCCTTTAAACGACAAAGTATTGTATGGGGAATAGGTGGCCCTGGATAGATCCACATGGAGAGAGAGCATAAAGGAAGGGTCACGGATTGCAGATATCATACACAACAGAAGCGGAAAGAAGGGTGAAAATGAAAATGATTACATATGCACAACCTGAGATCGCAGCTGTGTATCAAGGATTGGCCTCGTTAGTCACACAAGAAGTTGCAAAGGGAAAAGATCGTCTCTCGAGACGTAAAATGCCACAGATGGTATGGGGCATTTTGGGCAACACAATGGAAAAGTACAATGTAAAAAAAAAAAACATTATAAAAGAAATCCAGAGCCTCTACAAGCAAGCAACTAGTGCGGTGCTCGTCAACAACAACATTAGAGACTGGCTCAACACCACAGTTGGAGTGAGACAAGGCTGCCTACTTTCACAAACTCTTTTCAATATCTTCCTTAGAAAGATAATCGAAGATTCTCTCAAGGCCTATGATGGTACTGTAATCCTAGGAAGAAGAATTACCAACTTGCGCTTTGCTGACATCATAGATGTTCTGACTGAGACAGAAAAAGAGCCAGCTGACTTAGTGTTGATTATAGACAAGACTTCCGCAGCTTATGATATGCTAATCATTGCCGAAAACACATAAATTATGACCAATAGCCAACAGGGTTTTAAAAGGGGCATCAGTATCGAAAGCAAAAAGCTGACAAGTGTCAGTAGTTTCTCGGATCTATCGTCTTAGAACAGTGATGCCCAAAGTACGGCCCGCGGGCCAGAACCGGCCCGCGACGAGGTTCCATCCGGCCCGTCGAAACGTCGGCACAAAAAGTAGAAAATCCTCCGCCCTTCAAAAAAGTTGAAAATGTATTTTATCTTCGTTAGGGCCCTCATTTTTTCTCTGATGGATTGGTACCATGACGTTTAGCGAGTGTGCGTTTATGAGTTTATGAAATGGAACTCTGAATGTAGAGTCTACCAGAAAAAGTGAACGGATCTTTTTGTGGAACATAAGTCAACATAATTGTTTTGTAAAGAAAGTCTGACTGTTTCAGAAACAACAACATATACAGCGGCAATATAAAACAAATATGAAGGCCTTCTTGGTTTGAGGGTCGATGGGAATATTTACCAAAAAGAGATAAGAAAATAAGTTGGTGCTAAAGTTAACTGAAATGTTGCTCACATATTAAGTAGAGAAATGAAGCCATTTTTAGATGCGTAAAAAAATGATATACTTTAAATATCCCATTAAATTAATGTAAGTACTAGATCCAATAGTTTTAAATCGTTTCAGGTGAATTTTGGTTTCATTTTTTTTTTTTTACCTTTCTGTTGATGTAGCCCGCGACACGCCTGTCGAAAGTTAAAATGGCCCGCAGGTCGAATTAGGTTGAGCATCACTGTCTTAGAAAAAGAAACCAAACTTGAACTACTGGCCAGAATAGCACAGTTCACAGGAATGTTAAGAAGAATACATTGTCTTGCGACCTAATAGTATTAACCCTAAGCCAGTAAACATACAAAACAAATTTTTGTTTAAATTTTTAAACCTCGCTTTCAGGGAGTAAAACAGCAAACATTATTTTGAATCAATCAAGTTAATAAATTTATTAGATCTAGACTAACAAGAATAAACTTGTGCAATTAGAAATATTTTTAGCACAACACCGTACTTGTAGCATGTTCAATCACTTTTGTAGACCAGTTGGGGGGGGGGGGTGAGATATCTGGGAGAAGGTTTCCGTGCTGCCTTGTCCAAAGTTTCTCGAGTCTCAATTCGAATTCAAGTTCTCGATGGAAGTTTACTGTCCAGTACTTTTAAAAATATTTTTCTGTTCGTTATTGTTATTTTTTAAATCCGTGTTCAGGTTCCAGTGTCCATGAAGAGATTTTAAAGGGAAACTCAGAAGGTTTTTCAAATTTGAGTTATTGACATATTTCAATTCTGCGTGAAAAGTTGTAATAGTAAACATTTTACCATTTTGTATTTAAATGATTAGAATCATTTATATTTAATCAATTAGTCAGTAAATTCTTGACATCTAAAAAAAACGGGATTCTTTGAGATTTTGTTTTAAGCTATTTCATACCTCACTTTCCTCAACAATACTGAAAGAGAAACTAGATTTAACCAATCGTATCGCTTCATTCTTATAGTAGCTGGTAGGCTTAGTGAGGGCCTAGTCCAGAGCTATGATACAGTTATATGTATATATATATTATATATATACTTGTATAAATAGATCTAAAAGCATTGACCAACTCAAGAAAAAAAGTAATATTTTTATCTAAGCCCCTCCCTGTCTCAAGAAGTAAATAGATCGTGTGTCTGACTGATTCGAACAAACTGGTCAGTGTAAGGCTAGTCTAGACTACGTTTAGTCAGTCATGACAAGAAATCCAAGCGATAGTGTTTGTTATGTGTTGAATGGTCTGGCGAGAAAATTCACACTGCCGTGGTCAGTCAAGCAAGTAAATCTACTTTTAACACGCATTTTTTTTTCTATGGTCTCCCGTTATACAGAAGTCAATAGATTAAATTAAACGTAGTTGTGACGTCACATAGAAACCCAGTGAATGTCTGGTGACTGTTTTGGATGCGCAGGAAAATTACGTTGGAAAAACATCAATTACTAAGTTATTATTACAAATATAAAAAAAGAATAATATATTTATTATCTGTAAATCAAAACATATATTATATCAAAAATTGTCAAAACCATCGGATTTTCCCTTTAAGCTAATAAGAGGAATGGTATATAAAAAGAAGTACTATAAATATCCAACAATTGAATGAAAAAAAAATCACACTACTCTAACAAATAAAACGGCGTGTCCATTTTTATACTTTCAGGTTAATTGGCATCCTGTCTACTGGGGTTTCGTCCTTCAATTTGTGTTTGCAATCTTCACTTTGCGCACACAGACTGGCTATGCTATATTCAAGCGGCTTGGTGACGTAGTGACACAGCTGGTCAGTTTCTCAGATGCCGGAGGAACCTTTGTCCTTGGTAGCAATTACAAAGCTATGGGACTTGGGTTTTCGGTTGGTAATATTTATAGAACACTACATTTTTAAAAGGAAAGACTTTACATCAATTGGATAAACTTTTTTTTTTCAAGCTTAGAAATAAATTACTTAGCTACCCAAATTAGTCTTAGACCTAAGAAACGTTACCTTAAGCTCTCAAGAATTTTATCATAAAAAATATGGAGATAGATAATGTATATTTTCATCGACAGGTGGCTGCTGTTGTTATATTTTTTAACTCCATCATATTTCTGTTGATTCACTGGGGTGTTCTAGAAGCTGTGGTGGTCAACTTTGGATTCGTCATATCCTACTGTTTGAATACCGGACCAGTAGAGTCCGTCATCGCTGTGGCCAATATTTTCATCGGTTCAGTAAGCAAAAATAGTTTATAATTAAATCTTTGAATATACGAAAACTAAATTCTATGTTGAAGGTCGCCAATCTTGGCATGTCAGTGGTGAAAATGAATCTAAATTCTATGTCTAAGGTAGACTATCTTGACATGTCAATGGTGAAAATGAATCTAAATTCTATGTCTAAGGTAGACTATCTTAACAAGACAGTGGTGAAAATGACTTTAAATTCTATGTCTAAGGTAGACTATCTTGACATGACAGTGGTGAAAATGACTCTAAATTCTATATTGAAGGTCGCCTATCTTGACACGTCATTGGGGAAAATGACTCTAAATTCCATGTTGAAGGTCACCTGTCTTGACACGTCAGTGGTGAAAATTAATCTAAATTCCATGTTTAAGGTCGCCTATCTTGACATGTCAGTGGTGAAAGCGACTCTAAATTCTATATCTAAGGTAGACTATCTTGACATGTCAGTAGTGAAAATAACTCTAAATTCTATGTCTAAGGTAGACTATCTTAACATGTCAGTGGTGAAAATGACTCTAAATTCTATGTCTAAGGTAGACTATCTTAACATGTCAGTGGTGAAAATGAATCTAAATTCTATGTTGAAGATCGCCTATTTTGACACGTCAGTGGTGAAAATGACTCTAAATTCTATGTCTAAGGTAGACTATCTTGACATGACAGTGGTGAAAATGACTCTAAATTCTATGTCTAAGGTAGACTATCTTGACATGTCAGTGGTGAAAATGAATCTAAATTCCATGTTTAAGGTCGCCTATCTTGACATGTCAGTGGTGAAAATGACTCTAAATTCTATGTCTAAGGTAGACTATCTTGACATGTCAGTGGTAAAAATGACTCTAAATTCTATGTCTAAGGTAGACTATCTTGACATGTCAGTGGTGAAAATGACTCTAAATTCCATGCTTAAGGTCGCCTATCTTGACATGTCAGTGGTGAAAATGACTCTAAATTTTATGTCTAAGGTAGACTATCTTAACATGTAAGTTGTGAAAATGAATCTAAATTTTATGTCTAAGGTAGACTATCTTGACATGACAGTGGTGAAAATGACTCTAAATTCTATATTGAAGGTCGCCTATCTTGACACGTCATTGGGGAAAATGACTCTAAATTCCATGTTGAAGGTCACCTGTCTTGACACGTCAGTGGTGAAAATTAATCTAAATTCCATGTTTAAGGTCGCCTATCTTGACATGTCAGTGGTGAAAGCGACTCTAAATTCTATATCTAAGGTAGACTATCTTGACATGTCAGTAGTGAAAATAACTCTAAATTCTATGTCTAAGGTAGACTATCTTAACATGTCAGTGGTGAAAATGACTCTAAATTCTATGTCTAAGGTAGACTATCTTAACATGTCAGTGGTGAAAATGAATCTAAATTCTATGTTGAAGATCGCCTATTTTGACACGTCAGTGGTGAAAATGACTCTAAATTCTATGTCTAAGGTAGACTATCTTGACATGACAGTGGTGAAAATGACTCTAAATTCTATGTCTAAGGTAGACTATCTTGACATGTCAGTGGTGAAAATGAATCTAAATTCCATGTTTAAGGTCGCCTATCTTGACATGTCAGTGGTGAAAATGACTCTAAATTCTATGTCTAAGGTAGACTATCTTGACATGTCAGTGGTAAAAATGACTCTAAATTCTATGTCTAAGGTAGACTATCTTGACATGTCAGTGGTGAAAATGACTCTAAATTCCATGCTTAAGGTCGCCTATCTTGACATGTCAGTGGTGAAAATGACTCTAAATTTTATGTCTAAGGTAGACTATCTTAACATGTAAGTTGTGAAAATGAATCTAAATTTTATGTCTAAGGTAGACTATCTTAACATGTCAGTGGTGAAAATGAATCTAAATTCCATGTTTAAGGTCGCCTATCTTGACATGTCAGTGGTGAAAATGACTCTAAATTCTATGTTTGTATGTTGACACAGAGTGAAGCTCCTCTCTTGATCAAGACTTACTTGCCAACTCTGAGTTTGTCTGAACTGTGTGCAGTCATGACCTGTGGCTTTGCCAGTATCTCGGGCGGTGCACTGGCGTTTTTTATAAGCCTTGGGGTAAATATATTATTATTATTATGGTATTATTATGTATTAGTATTATATAATATTATTATATATTATTGTTATATACTATTGTTGCTAATATCGTTTACTAAAATATGTTTTAAGCTTTTTTTCTTAATTTTGTGACAAAAATATCGCTGAAAACAAAAACGCTTAGTTTCGACCCTTTTTTAAATTAGCTACATTAAGTCTGCCCCAAGTATTTGATCTATTTTTTTTAAGCCTATGATCAATTTAATTCAAAAGCGTCCTTTTTATCATTATTTCGGTTCTTATTGGTACCAATTCGTACAAATCGGAAATCAGTCATCATTTTTATACAATAAATATTATGTCCGTCGTTACCTAAGTCAACCATTGTACCAAACAATTTTTTTTTCATCTTTATCTTAGAATTTTCATGTATATACTATCCTACCAATTTTCAAAGTATTATCTTAATAAATTGGGGCACGGTAGCTGAGTGGTTTAAGAACTTGTCTTCAAATCTCGGTGAAGACTGGGATTTTGAATTTCGGGATTTTAGGGCGCCCCTGAGTCCATCTAACTCTAATGAATACCTGACTTTAGTTGTTTGCTCATAAAGTGTGATGACATCTAATGTTTGCTCATAAAGTGTGATGACATCTAATGTTTGTTCATAAAGTGTGATGACATCTAATGTTTGCTCATAAAGTGTGATGACATCTAATGTTTGTTCATAAAGTGTGATGACATCTAATGTTTGTTCATGAAGTGTGATGACATCTAATGTTTGTTCATAAAGTGTGATGACATCTAATGTTTGTTCATAAAGTGTGATGACATCTAATGTTTGTTCATAAAGTGTGATGACATCTAATGTTTTTGCTCAAAAGTGTGATGACATCTAATGTTTGCTCATAAAGTGTGATGACAACTAATGTTTGTTCACAAAGTGTGATGACATCTAATTTTTGCTCATAAAGTGTGATGACATCTAATGTTTGCTCATAAAGTGTGATGACATCTAATGTTTGTTCATAAACTGTGATGACATCTAATGTTTGTTCATAAACTGTGATGACATCTAATGTTTGTTCATAAAGTGTGATGACATCTAATGTTTGTTCATAAACTGTGATGACATCTAATGTTTGTTCATAAAGTGTGATGACATCTAATGTTTGTTCATAAAGTGTGATGACATCTAATGTTTGTTCATAAAGTGTGATGACATCTAATGTTTGCTCATAAAGTGTGATGACATCTAATGTTTGCTCATAAAGTGTGATGACAGCTAATGTTTGTCCATAAAGTGTGATGACATCTAATGTTTGTTCATAAAGTGTGATGACATCTAATGTTTGTTCATAAAGTGTGATGACATCTAATGTTTTTGCTCAAAAGTGTGATGACATCTAATGTTTTTGCTCAAAAGTGTGATGACATCTAATGTTTGCTCATAAAGTGTGATGACATCTAATGTTTGTTCACAAAGTGTGATGACATCTAATGTTTGTTCATAAAGTGTGATGACATCTAATGTTTGTTCATAAACTGTGATGACATCTAATGTTTGTTCATAAAGTGTGATGACATCTAATGTTTGTTCATAAAGTGTGATGACATCTAATGTTTGTTCATAAAGTGTGATGACATCTAATGTTTGTTTATAAAGTGTGATGACATCTAATGTTTGCTCATAAAGTGTGATGACATCTAATGTTTGTTCATAAAGTGTGACGACATCTAATGTTTGTTCATAAAGTGTGATGACATCTAATGTTTGTTCATAAAGTGTGATGACATCTAATGTTTGTTCATAAAGTGTGATGACATCTAATGTTTGTTCATAAAGTGTGATGACATCTAATGTTTGCTCATAAAGTGTGATGACATCTAATGTTTGCTCATAAAGTGTGATGACATCATCTATTTATCCAAAAAGTGTGATGTCATCTTTAATATCCATTAGTTGGCGTTATCCATACGTCCATGTCATAAAGTGTTGACGTCATCTATACGTCCACAAAGTGTGATGTCACCTAATGCATGACATTAATAGTATGACATTTATATGTTTATGTTCATAAAGTGTGTCATTTCTTAACCACGTTGGTAGTGTGATGGCATCTAGTTTGTTGATAAATTGTGATAACATCTAGTTTGTTGATAAATTGTGATGGCATCTAGTTTGTTGATAAATGGTGATGGCATCTTGTTTGTTGATAAATTGTGATGACATAATGTTTGTTGATAAATTGTGATGACATCTTGTTTGTTGATAAATTGTGATGACATCATATTTGTTGATAAATTTTGATGGCATCTAGTTTGTTGATAAATTGTGATGGCATCTAGTTTTGTTGATAAATTGTGATGGCATCTTGTTTGTTGATAAATTGTGATGGCATCTTGTTTGTTGATAAATTGTGATGACATCTTATTTGTTGATAAATTGTGATGACATCTTGATTGTTGATAAATTGTGATGGCATCTAGTTTTGTTGATAAATTGTGATGGCATCTTGTGTGTTGATAAATTGTGATGACATCTTGATTGTTGATAAACTGTGATGACATCTTGTTTGTTGATAAATTGTGATGACATCTTATTTGTTCATAAAGTGTTAACATCATCTATATATGTCCGTGTGCATAAAATGTGATGTCATTTATATATGTCCATAAAGTTTTGACGTCATCTTTATATCTATGTTTTAAAAAATTGGATGTCATCTAATATATCCCTTGATAGTTGATGTCATCTATCTGTCCATGTTCTTTACGTGTGGTGTGATCTAATTTGTTTATATAGGTGTCGCTGGCAATTCAATGTCTAGAAAGTGTTTGTTTACTTTTGCCAGGCTCCGCCCAATCACCTGTTGACGGCCGCTGTTATTTCAGCGCCTGCCGCTCTGGCCTTTTCAAAACTTATCTGTCCAGAGACACAGAGAGTGAATGTCGATGCGCAGAAAGATATTCAAATAACAGACAATTCAGGGTGAGATATGATGTCAGTTGTTGTCAGACTATCTGTCGATTTCACTTCAGTTAGTATCCAACAGTCCAATACTAGAATATGCATCCTCTGTTTGGGACCCATCAACTCAAAAAAAACATTAAAAAACTGGGAACAGACACAAAATAAAACAGTGAGATTCATAACAAACGAATATTCACATTTGACTAGAGTAACACCTTTAGTAAAATCACTAAATTTAGAAAGCCTTCAGGACAGAAGGCTCAAAAGTAAAGTAGCAATTATACATAAAACACTGAACCATAATCTTCAAACACAAAAACAAAAATTAATAAAATACTCAGAAAGACACAAAGATAAAGGCACATTCCTCGTCCCATATGCTAGGACAAATTTGTACAAATACTCCTTCTTCCCTAGTGCTATTAGAGCATGGAATGGGCTGCCTGAGCTAGCCAGGAAAATCAGTGACTTGGCAGAATTTAAGTAATTGATTAATATGCATGACTGAATGCATGACGCGTAGGACGTAATCATCTTCTTTCTTGAAGTAACGTCTGTATTATATAAGATAAGACTTGGCAGTCTGCTTGACGTCTCTTGATTTCCGACACTCTAGTTGGGCTGTTTACTTTTTGCTAATAATTGTGTTGGATGTTTTTTTCCACAGCGCCAAACGCAATGCTTTGTCTGCTGCAGCAGACGGCGCTGTGTCTGGAGTCAAGATTGTCGCCGCCTCAATGTCAAACATGCTGGCTTTCGTCTGTATCATTAAATTGATTGACGCCATCTTGGACTGGTTCGGTCAACGGGCAGGTCTATCAGGAGTTAGTTTTACAGTTAAGTGTAAAAGGAGTGGGGTGAACTGCTGTGGGGGGGGAGGTGACATCGTTCCCATCACAGTCCATTGCTAATGCCCAGGCATTCCTCTTATTTGTGTATGATAATCCATAATCGCTTCACAACTGTAGTTGGCCAAAAGTTTGCGTTAGAGCAGTAATAGTTTATTCTTATCTGTATTAATTTCTAAATACATCCAACTAGAATATTTTACTCTCATTTTTATGAAAACTATTTTATAGTTTCATATTTTCTTTAACAAATACATAAAACTTTTTTACCGTTAGAAAGGACATTCAAGAGTATAAAAAGAAAATGAAAGAGGCAAAACGGTATATTTTATAGCCACCATTCAATATATTTTGCAATATTGGATAGTACTCTATAAAAGTACGCCTTGCATACTTGAATACAGATTTGATTTAAAACAAGGTTACAAAGTCAGTTTGTGTTGAAACACAAACTCAAAATCGGCCCCCCGAATTGGTCCACCAAGGCAGGTAAAAAGGCAGGCTTCAATATTTTTAGACAGAGTATCAGAATGAAATTCTATCAAAGGTGAATGACAGAGAAAAATGGAGAAAGAAGATTGTCAGATCATGTGTGTTACCCCAAAAGTCCAGCAGACCAAGGGATAGGTGAAAGTGAAGGTGAAGTTAGATGTGAACCTGAACTAACTGTTATCATATAATGATTATCTTATTGATCAAACTGTTTTGTATAGGGTCAATCTCTTATTCAAAGCCTCATTTAAAAAAAAAACATTTCATAACCAAAAAATATTTTAAAATCCTTAGTTTGGAGTCCTATAGATTTGGTATGGCGCTGCAGTTCACGCGATAATATGAAAAACTACTTATTAATTGTTTTTAAAATCATTTTCCACTTATATGCATATTAAAAAGATTTTTTTCTCTTTGAAAAAATAGTTACCATTTTTTAAAGTAGTAGTTAGTATGACAGAAGTTACATAACTTAGCAATACATTTGTGAAAAAAAAATTAAAAAAAAAAAAAAAAAAAGAAAAAAAAAACTGACAAAAAATCTAAAACTATTTGCGTAAATGTGTTATAAATATGGTAAATAGTCATCTCCCTCACTAAAAGCCTTCTTTGTTTGTTACTATTAATAGTGAATAGTTATAAAAAAAAAGTGTATTTTTATGAAAAAAACTGCTTGCATAGTTGATTTTAAAAATTTTTATTTTTCACTTTCAGAAAAAAAAAAGTAGCCGTTGCATCAGAACTTTGAAAGGTTTAAAATATCAAGTATCGGATTTTCAATATCTTTTCTAGTTTACGAGATCTAAATGGGACGGACGGACAGACAGACATTCCACACAAAACTAATAGCGTCTTGTCTCTCTCGGGGTCACTAAAAAATTGCTTTCTCTTTCGCCCAATCTTCCAGTTAACGGGAGGTAGTGTAGATCAAATAGAAATGACTCTTTGATTGTCTTTTATTTGGAAATTGTAATAATAAACTAGTAGGCCACCACGTGAATTAATCCCTCTCTAAATAAGCAAAGTGTTCCGCGAAGTGTTCAGCAAAGTGTTCCATTAACTACTCAGAATATGCAAAGTCTTTCATTTAAGAAAAAATTCTGGGAAACACTGTTCTATAGAATACCAATGCCTGAATTTTGAACTTTGCCGGTAATGTAATGGTTACTAATACATAAAAATACATTTTACTTATACATTTTTTGTAGCTAATGTGTTTTCATTGTCTTTTGTGCAGACTATATGTTCCTATCTCCTGTACCCTCTTGCATACGTCATGGGTTCAGATCCTCAGGACTGTGGTAAACTAGCTGCGCTAATTGGAGTAAAGCTCTTCGCTACGCCTATCGTCGGCTACACAGAACTAGGCAAAATAATTAAAGTAAAATTATTTTATTATAATGCATATATGTGTGTGTGTGTGTGCTTGTGTAGGAGGGGGTAGAAGCAAGGAGGGACATGTTATAGTTTCTTTTTAAGACGACTGAGTTTGAAAAAGGGGGGGGGGGATAATAGCAGCAGCATTGACATGAACTGCTGATTCAGGTCATGTGAAGCATCTAGGCTATGCCTGTAAGAAGCACAATGCCTTCAAATCAACTAAGTAATATTATTAATAATTACTTTTATTGGAATTTCATAAGAATTTAACTCTTAAGCGTTTTTTTTTTTCTAAACATAATCTTAGGACGAATGTTTGATACCACTTTCACCTATCTCATAGTCTGAACAGTTGGGACACCATACAAGATATAACAATCGTCTTGTTCTATTCCAATCTGACCTTAGCTTTGGTTAGAATGTTATTCAATGACAGGCCTGTCCATTCTTTGATGTTGCCTTCCCATCGCTTCCTCTGTCTTCCTCTTCTTCTTTTTCCTGGTACTGCCCCTTCAAGGAAGGTCGTTGCAAGCCCTTTTGTTATCATGTTTTTCTATCCACTCATTTGAACACTGGCGATTAGTGTATGTGTTTTTCCCATGAAATGGTATTAGAATTCGATTCATAACTGATACCAGCTGTTCTTTACATTGTTATTGGTTGATTACTTTTTATTGGACTAAGGTAATTTGATAAATGTGTTTTTAATCCTTATCTTATCTCTGTTGTGTTTCTTGACGTTATTTTCTTATCTCTGTGTTTCTTGACGTTATTTTCTTATCTCTGTGTTTCTTGACGTTATTTTCTTATCTCTGTGTTTCTTGACGTTATTTTCTTATCTCTGTTTGTTTCTTGACGTTATTTTCGTATCTCTGTTTGTGTTTCTTGGCGTTATTTTTTCTTATCTCTGTTTGTGTTTCTTGACGTTATTTTTTCTCATCTCTGTTTGTGTTTCTTGACGTTATTTTCTTATCTCTGTTTATGTTCTTGACGTTATTTTCTCTGTTTGTGTTTCTTGACGGCTATTGACCTATCTGTCGCAATGGCGCCTGATGATTTTATATGCCCAACCTGTGATCGCAGCTGTGTATCAAGGATTGGCCTCTTTAGTCACACAAGAAGTTGCAAAGGGAAAAGATCGTCTCACGAGACGTAAAATGCCACAGAGTTTCTTGACGTTATTTTTTCTCATCTCTGTTTGTGTTTCTTGACGTTATTTTTTCTCATCTTTGTTTGTGTTTCTTGACGTTATTTTCTTATCTCTGTTTGTGTTTCTTGACGTTATTTTTTCTCATCTCTGTTTATGTTCTTGACGTTATTTTCAAAATTCTTTTAAGAACAGGCATGTTTGGGAAGCGTATGTATCTAAAAGAAACACATCGGCATGGCATTGGTCAGGAGATGACGTCATTCTGGACAATGTGAATGTCACATTAGTCAATGGTTTCATGTCGGTAAGTAAATTTATATAGATCAACATTCTTTTGTCCTTACCACCCACAACGCTGGGCATTTTGATATGGATTATACAATATTATCAGGTTTTAAAGGTACTTGTCTACCGTCGGCGTAGCATACTCCGCTATTTTGTAGGGCGGCCTTAGGGCACAGCAACCTATGCGACCGCAGTGGGCCCCGCACTGTCATAGGCCCCACGCTAATCCTAGGTGTTAATTATTAAATCAAACAGATTTTCCGCGGCCTCCTGATTTACCAGGAGGTCCTGGAAATCTCATGAATTTAAAAATTAGACGAGAAAGTCTTGGAAATATCCGGAAATATGGAGGAGTATCCTTACCGATCAAATTATATGTCAAAGCCTAGTACTATTGTATTAGCTTTGCAACTTGGTTATAGCGATCTAGGTAGGCAGATTCCGATAGGGCTAAACATGATTATTATACTTTTTTTTATTTTAAACTCATTTATTATAATAAGATAATGAAACTTCATTTTCGTACTTGAACAGGAGAGGTCAGAAGTGATAGCCACCTACGCCATGTGTGGCTACTCCGCCGTGACTGCCATCGGCATTACCTTGGGTACGTTAGTCGCCATGTGTCCGCCCAGAAAGAATGACGTCATCAAAATGGTGATGAGAGCCTTCATTGCTGGCAATGTGGCCAGCTTCGCTACTGGGGCTGTTGCAGGTGAGAGATCATCGAAAGTTTTAATTTGGGGTCCTGGGTGAAGACTGGGAACTTTGAATTTCAGAATCTTTAGGGCACTTCTGAGTTCGCCCGTCTCTAATGTGTACCTGACATTAGTTGGGGAAAAGTAAAGGCGGTTGGTCGTTGTGCTGGTCACAGGACATCCTCGTTAACTGTTGGACATAGAAACAGATGGCATTTACATTATCTGCCCTAGAGATCGCAAGGTCAGAAAGGGTAACTTTACTTTAATGTGACCAGCTTCGCTACTGGGGCTGTAGCAGGTGTAATGTGGCCAGCTTCGCTACTGGGGCTGTAGCAGGTGTAATGTGGCCAGCTTCGCTACTGGGGCTGTAGCAGGTGTAATGTGGCCAGCTTCGCTACTGGGGCTGTAGCAGGTGCTTGACAATGTAGACGTTTAATTATTGATTGTTCCACTTGAGTCTTACTAGTCCAACGGTTACGGGACCTCGTAGGTGTTAGATTTTCAAAGTCGTTGGAGTACCAAGGGCTAGCTGTACTTTCAAGAATGTGAACGTCTTTGTCAAAAACAAATTCCATTTCTGATGTAATAAGATATTCTTTTACACTTTCACACAAAATAAACATTAAACGAATAAAATATAATTAAAATAAACATCTAAACAAGAAAAGCATTCGAAATATTCTTTTTTAAAAGACTATTCCTCCTTTATTGAAAGATTGTTTTTTTTTCCTTTAAAATTAATTAATATTAGATTTAAAAACATTCCCTCCAAGAAAACATCCTGGGTAAGCAAATGTATAGATCTAGACTAGTTCACCTTTTAATATTCCAGTGATAAGCATTTAGATCTAGACTTAAAAAGACAATGCGCAAAATTTCGCTAAACATTTATTTATTAAACTCATGAATCAATAAAGCCATACATTCGGAAATTCCCGAACGCGAAAGTCCTTTCAAGAATGCGATAGTCCTTTCAAACCCGATATAGGATCTAGACCAAGATTTAGTCTCTAGCCAAATTTACATTTATTTTTTGCTTTGAACATTATAACGATCAAACTAGAGGTTTCCCCCGTGTGGCCAACGAGCTAGTAATTCTTTTCTCAGCGATATACATCAGCTGTTAAATTTCTTGGAAAATCTTTAGACCTTTTTTTTTTTTTTACCTTAGCTGTCTGCCCACCCACCCAAGTTCCACCATGAAGGAGTGGCTTGTATTGGAAAAAAAAAAAGACAACGCAATGTAGTAAATTACTATTTAAGTCTGACCACTGACCAACATATCAATTAAAGTATGTGACCTACAGTCTAAACGTTCTACATTAATACATTAACTCTTTCTCTCCTAATCGACGATACCATCGTTGATTTTGACCTCATTAAATTAAATTAATGTTTAATTTTTAAACTTGACTTTGAACTATATAAAAAGAGCATGCATTTCCCTTTAATTCTATACCAAATACAACATTTTCTGATAACAAACAACAAAGCTATTGAAGCCCAATCATAACAGGGGTAGTGAAATAGTAATGAGCAAAATAAAGAATTCCTTCAAAACGTGGAAAAATAATTACGGAGAGAAAGAGTTAATTACATGAACTTACGTCGGCGACACGTCGAATTACTGAGTTCGTCGGCGGACTATGACGTGTCGAACCATCAAGTGTCAACTGTATATCTTACTAAGACAAACATCTGAATGTGTCAACGTATAAACGCATTATTTCTCTCTCTCAACAGGTTTACTCTATAGAGACCGCTCATAAGCTATTATATAGAACATTTGCCAGTGGTGTGTGCTTGATGTATGAGTACCTGGACCTGTCTGAAATGCAAAGTACTTTCTTCACTCGTATTTGTGATACATGTCTTAATGAAGTTTTTATTTGCTTAATTTAGACAGGTGTTTTATATCTTTAATACAACGAAATATAAGTAAACTTTTTTTTAGTTATATACAAATATATATTGTTATAACCCTATTGACGGCGCAAAAGGGTTAATGTGTGTTCGGCCTACTGACACACACGACTCAGGCCAATCATTCAGGTCAAGGGCTGTCGATAGACAAAGAACAGTACTGGTATGAACTTTGCACGCAAATATGACAAGTGTTATGGTCATCTGATCATGGGCCTGCGCAGACCAGAGACACAGTGTGTAAGAAAGCGGCAGTTCAAGACCGGATACCGGGACTGTTAGTCAGCCATGAAGCCGGTCCTGGTGCAGTCCTCCAATGAAACGTACGAGTCCAGGAAGAGACAGTAGAGTTATGAGTTTAGTACAGTGATATACAGTCTAACGTTGTAGTAGTTGATTGTGTTGCCAATTGTGTCGTATTGGCTGTTTTAGTTGACCCTTATTAAAGTACCAGATTATTTGGAGCCTTGTTGTCAAGTTCTTGTTGTGTTGTGTTGTGTTTAGCAGTGTTTACAGAAGGCCTGATTAGGAGAAGGTCGTAAAAATATATAAATATGTATTGTTGTTCAGAGATGTATTTTGGGTTAGCCTGTAGTAAGGTAAAACATACTTGATGTAAGTAGATTTGACGTGGACTACTCTAAACCGAGACACTTGGCGAGACACCTGGCACAGTTTTGATGACTATTCACTAATGTATACTTCAGAAATGTATCTTTGGTTAGGTCAATAAAAGAATATGCATCCTCTGTTTGGGACCATCTCACGAAAGAATCATTTTTAAAAAATGGAGCAGATACAAAATAGAGCAGTGAGATTCATAACAAACAAATATTCACATTTGACTAGAGTAACACCTTTAGTTAAATCACTAAATTTAGAAAGCCTTCAGGATAGAAGACTCAAAAGTAAAGAAGCAATTATACATAAAACACTGAACCATAATCTTCAAATACAAAAACAAAATTTAATAAAATACTCAGAAAGACACAAAGATAAAGGCACATTCCTCATTTCATATTCTAGGACAAACTTGTTCAAATGCTCCTTCTTCCCTAGCGCTATTAGAGCATGGAATGGGTTGCTTGGGTTAGCCAGGAAAACCAGTGACTTGGCAAAATTTTAGTCATTGGTTAACATGCATGACTAAATGCATGACGCGTAGGACGTCATCATCTTCTTTTTTGAAGTAACGTCTGTATTATATAAGATAAGATAAGAAATGGAAGGCGCTGTAAGGCCTTTGAATTCATCCACGTATCCATCAATCCACTCCCTTTCCTTTGTTACGCAATCCATATAACAGACAAAAAGCAGTACAACAAGTATTGAGTAAATTTAAAATGTTTATTTCTTGAAAAATTTCACACAGCTGTTTTACAGGAGAGATAAATTAGTTTAAAAAAGATAAACAAAGACAAAGACAGTATAAATGCTAATACTTCTTAACTTGAAGTATCATTATTTGATTTACACGCTTCATTTAAACTTATGATACTACTAGTGCTAGAAACATTGTCGTAAATCTACAAGTACAATTATTTTAGGAACATTTCAAATACATTAATAACAAATAAAAGTTGTGATATATCTCTCGATTTATCAGTATTTATGGTATCCAAGTCAATGAGGCCATTGGTAGGCATGCTAATGGAAAGTTAGTAACTACAGACTTCTGTTACGCTCTAGTGATCTGTGTGGTTTAAGATGTAAAGTTTCTGTAGACGGCGATGATGGTGCCATGTTGCCAGCACTAATACATTTATTTTAACACCTATTAATGTCAAGGGTCCTGGATGGACCAAATGACTTCACACGAATCCACAATTTAAAATATCTCATAAGATTTGAAATCCGGGCTCCTTACTTCGAAAGCTGTTTTGTAAGTTATATGCCTTACACATTGTAGGATATAGCTATATAAGTTTAAATCTTTTTTTTTTCAACTAGTCTTCGGTTGTCGATTCATTTTGTTAGGCATTTACCTAAAACAAAATATCTCTTTGTTTGCTGTTAAAGGTCGACTTTCTCAGGTCTTGAAATACTAACGTTTTTTCTTTTTTACTTTATAACTGGAAAACTTATAATTTCTATTTTACAAGAATTATTTATCATTTCTTTTTTTTTTCCGACTTCTATGGGAGTAGAGGAAATTACTTTATTTTCTGTCAGAAAAGACCATTGAATATTAGAATTGTGGTTAAAGTGGTATAAAAATCTCTCTATCAATTAATAAAATTTTGAGATCTTTCATCGTTATTAACACTGAAAAAAAAAATTAATTACTAAATTACAATTAGCAAAATCTAATTTTTATATTTCTAAGCGAGGTAAGTCAAAGCTTAGTCGACAGAAGTTCACGAAATATTAAGATGTGTTATCTTTCTTTGTTCGTAGATTATTATTTTTTTAATTGTACAGACCCATTGCCGTACAGTTTAAAGTAAAAGACCTCGTTGTCCCACACTATGAAAGTAATACTTGTAACAACAAAATCTTTGCGGACAAAAATAATAATAATAAAAACAACAGAGAATAGTTATATTGTGTAATTAAATAGAATACAGTCTATGTGGTCAGATTTCCGAAACCTCGGAATGAAAGATTAAGGTCATAATTATAAAACGAAAACGTCAAAAGAAATATCACAAGCTCAGATTATGCAAATGTCTTCTGACCTAAAAA
This sequence comes from Biomphalaria glabrata, assembly GCF_947242115.1. Lineage (NCBI taxonomy): Eukaryota > Metazoa > Mollusca > Gastropoda > Planorbidae > Biomphalaria > Biomphalaria glabrata. The sequence goes on from NC_074711.1 coordinate 85,637,782, forward strand.
TAAAAACTCTTTATAAGTATTTGTGTAAATTTCAATAAAATATGGTTGTTGAATAACGATAGTTACATAATTGATATAAAAAAAAAGCTTACAAGACAAAGACATATGGATCGGAATAATACTCGATGCAATTAAGTCAAACCTTATTTCAGCCAATAACTCTTTAGCTTTGAACGTTCATGTATAGTGGTAGATTTGAAACAATACAAAAACATAATTCTAAAGCCCTTAAATCTGTTTCTGATTATAGTAAAAGAGAGAAATGTAAGCCCACAATTGTTATTAAAGCTACAAGTTAAGTTTAACAAGTAACTATAAAAAGTTTTTTTAAAATCAATTCCTGCTTTATGGAGCTGCTGTAACTCTATAACTTCTCGTTCTATGCATTTATTGTAATACTTCAATATTGCAAGGAGTCTTTCTAGCAAGCTTCCACAGACAATTTATTTCAACAGTCCAGCTTATCTCTACGTGCACACCTGTATTTAAATATTCAACTCTTTGGTGAATAATGAATACAATAAAACATTTGAGGGAAGTGCGGGAATTCCCTGTTCAGGATAAACCGAATTTTACTACTTTGTCATTATATTTTGCAAAAATATGACGGTCCTAACAACAAATTTCACTGTAGTAATTTTGTTTTCAAAGATATGCATAACTGTCAAATTTTTAGGAATTCGTAAAGGCCGTTTTAATGGCAGATGGTCAACCACTCTCCATCCATCAATAATTAGCAAGCTAATAAGAGGAATTGTCGACCTGTTCTACAGGTGTACGAATATTTAGCTGATATCGATAGTATATAGCTCAATGAATAATGTAAATGCTATTTAAGTTTAAATTAATTTTAATTCAAATCGACAAATATGATTTTCTTTTCCAATTTATCAAACAAGCAGTAACAAATATACTTTTTTATTCAAGACCTATAACTGAAAAGTTAAGTACGGAAACAAGACGCCAACTAAGATTCTATAAGAATCCCCAAAAAAGCAAATCACTTTTGCAACAAGATAATTATATCAGTGGAAATAAATTGCGTCAGTATTGCATGGACTTTGGTGAGTTCAGAAAGACTGCGTTGCTGTGTTTTAACATCGAGTTGACAATCACACAGACAATCCCACAGACAATCTCACAGACAATCACACTGATCTGTGGTCCTCATCGAATGTCAGAAGGTTCGGTGCCGACATCAGAATGGCCAATGTGGAGCCGACCGTGAAAAGGAGGCAGACGACAAAGCAGAGTCGGTCCATCACCATGGCGGCAAACTTCCAGTCGTTTTTAATGTCGTCCTCCTCTTCCGACTTCCGGAACTTGCTCGTGATCTTTTTGACCTCCCTTAGTATGCTGGTGATGTCATGGCGTAGGGACGATGATGTCATGCTCAGCCCTTCCTCCATCTATTATCGTTTTGCAAAAAAAAAAATAATAATAATTAATTGTAATTAACAGAGACATAATGCATCTTGCATTCTTTAATCTGATAATTTAATGATTCATTTAAAGGAATCTGCTAAAATGAATAACCATTATAGAATTTTGACCATGTGCTCTGAAAATTATCACAGTTAAAAAAATTAGAAATTTAATTACGAAAATCAAAATACAAGAAAAAATTTTCTATTTAATAATTACACTTTGAGGACCCTCACAGTTTACAAGACACTAGCTTTAAAAATGGTACTTAAAAACTTTTTTTTTTATTAATCAATATTGACACATACAAAAAAGTATGTGACACCGTTTTTGGACACCCATTTTGGCTCCTTGACCCTGACCTTGAGCAGAAAGCCTGTGGTGTTTCCGTTTACCATCCTGGGATCGTCCTCCATGTCCAGCACGTTAGCCATCAGGCTCTTGGACTTATCCTCCAGCTCCCCTAGCTTCATGTCCTTGACCTGTGCCCTCTGGGTCAAGGCCTTCTTGGTCGTGCTACCACCTGGCCTCTTCATCCTTAGCAACCAGGCCAGCCAGCCACATATGAAGTATTTGACCTGGGCATGAGAAGTGTTCAAAATATAAGATACAAACATAAGATACAAACATAAGATTCAAATATAAGATTCAAATATAATATAAGATACAAATATAAGATTCAAATATAAGATACAAATATAAGATATAAATATAAGATACAAATATAAGATACAAATATAAGATACAAATATAGTTTGTTTATTTTGGTTTGTGCAAATTGATTAGGCTTTGGAACGAGACAGTTGGGGGTTTCTTACAAAGGCCGCGGGATACACATTTCAGACCAAAGAAAGGATAATCCTTTGCCGATGACAGAGAGGGCGAAATGAGAATCTGAACATACCACCGGCGGACAATGGTTATGTCTGCGATGCTTGTGGCAAAATATGTAGGTCGCAGCTGGGGCTGCGTATCGACATGAAATACTGCACTCCTCATAAATCTTCGGACTCGAAGTCTAGCCTTATTATTATTATTATATTGATTAGAGTAAAAAATTTATAACTTATGTATGTCAATAGAATAACTAAAGAATGAAGCGTTATACTTATCCATTGTCCATTGAGTATGTAGAGTTGGTAGACATATGACATTTGTATGGGGCAGGAGGTTCGTATTGAATGGTTTTTAAAAGTTAGTTTCGAACTAATTATCTTTATCACCCACTTCACTTTTTTTTTAAAGAACTATTGATTATAAGTGGCTACAAAGTGGCCACTATAAGGGTAAATATAAACAGCTTGTAATATGTATGTAACAGTGTATTGAGATAGTCTAATGCCAATAAGAACTAAACAGCAGCACATATAGCATAGGATAAAATGAATAACCTCTACGTGCATAAGACTAATATGAAAGCGACCCCCAGCTTTTTTTTTTTGTTATACCGAGCTTCAGAGATGAAGATTATAACATCCTATCCCAAGTGTCTTGCAGGACTCCAAGGTTCGAACTCTTGACGACAGTCCGAAGTGCGCACAGTACGACTCGGCAGCCATCTTTTCAAAAGATGCCATGTATAATCTCTGATTCAATATTATCATAAGCTTACAATTTGTATTAAAGTGCGAAAAAAAATTGCCATCAGAACATCGATGTGTATATGAAAACGACTGCTCCAAATGTAGGTCATGGAGGGACCGGTGACCAGCAAACATTAGCCATTTGGTTTTCGGGAATAAAATGTATTCATTATCTCCCAGCGTGCCTTCAAAGTTACCAACTCGGTCAATGCACTTTTGTTTTTTTGAGATCATCGAATTGTGTGGCCAATGCAATGCTGCATGATAAGATCTTGTTAGAATCTAGTACTCACCCATCTGGACATTATGTGTGTGTCTGGAGACCGATAGTGAAAATTTAGTACGGCCACAGTGAAGACGATGGACAGTGAACACATGACCATGATACAAGCGAAGTAGATACCTGTTTGAAGAGATAATCAAGATTATCACGTTATCACGTAATCGCTGTTGAATAGCTGAAAGCATCGTACTGAGATAATTACTTAAAGTTACAGTAAAAAAGAGACAAAGCAGTTAATACATTTTATGTGAATGGAGATCCAATGGAAGACTATCAGAGAAACAGAGTAGATCATGACCTATGTACATAGAGAAAGGGAAGAAAGACTCTACCAGAGAGACAGAGCAGATCATGACCTATATACATAGAGAAAAAGGGAGGCTCGGTGGGCTGAGCGGTAAAGCGCTTGGTTTCCAAACCGGGGTTTCCGAGTTCGGATCCAGGTGAAGAATGGGATTTTTAATTTTGGAATCCCTGGGCTCCTCTGAGTCCATCCAGCTCTGACATTAGTTGGGGAAAAGTAAATGCGGTTGGTCGTTGGGCTGGCCACATGACAACCTCGTTAACCGTAGGCCACAGAAACAGATGACCTTTTCATCATCTGCCCTATAGACCACAAGGTCCAAAATGAGAACCCCACTTTACATAGAGAAAGTGAAGGAAGACCCAGTAGGAACGAAACTCTAAAAGCCATGACATTCAAACCCCATCAAACCCCCTTTTAAAATCAATAATAGATCAATACTAATCACATGAGCGGGTAATGACGTCTGGACATCGGGTCCGTAAGTCAATGTTTCCAGTCTTTATTTAGCCAGACATATTTAATTATCACCAATGCAATCCTTTCCGCCTGTGCTGAGATGGGCTGTGAGCAGGGCCACTAAAGATAAACAGGCCCTAGGCTGTCACTAGTTAAGGAATTTCGATTGGCGATTGGCGAAGTATCAACCGCTTCCTGAATCATGCCGACATTTGTGCATGTACAAGAGCTGTGTAGTCTACCAGTTGATTCAGAAAGAAAAATAAAAGCCATATATATATATCTGTAGAAATTAACAAAATGTTCAATGTTTTATAATTAACTTTGTTTTATGCTTCTGAACGACCTTTTGCTGATTGGGGGGGGGGGGGGGATATGAACACAGCATGCGAATCACAGACACTTTAAAGAATTAAAACAAACTTATATGCAAACAAAACAAAACCATATTTAAGCATGGTTTGAATTGTTTAAGGCCACTGGGCCACCGTAACTTTAGTAGAGACCGCCAGATGCTTCTATTAATTTCAAAATGAGATTAAATTATCATATATGTAAGGTACTAAAGGTATATGCTATTAAATAGAACCTAGTGTTTTTTCAACTAGCAATATTTTCAATATAGTAATTGTATTACCTCACAGTTAAAAAAAAATACTGCTTTCTTATCTAAGCCAAAAAAAAAAAGTGGCAAAGATTTATTAAAAAGTAATACTTAAACTATTAATTACATCAGATATTCAACACACGGATCCAAAGTTTATCAACAGACAACCAAGTCCGGAGACTAATCTTCACAAGTTTTGATTGTTTTAATTAATCTTGAACTTTCTATCCACTGTTTACGTAGATTCACTATTTTTTCAGTTATTAAAAAATAAATATATAGATATTTATATTGACCATATCTGCAATTCATTTTGTTTATTACGGATGACTGTTCATTACAGAAGGTTATATAGAGTGGAAGTTGTTTTCTCTACCATCAGTCATAGATGGCTCTCTATGTGTCTGTAAAGAACAGGATTTACTCTTTATGTTATGAGCGCACGGAAGCTGAGCCACTTCCACGTGACTCAAAGAAATGCTGAAAAATTGGCAAAACAAAGTACCTTACACAGAAGTCCTCCAAAGAGTGGGCCTACAAAGCATCCACACAATTGTGATGCGGTCTCAATCGCGATGGGCAAGCCATGTCTTCAGAAAGGTCTAATCCCTCATCACTAAAAGACTCTTTTACAAGCAGCCAACGGAAGGAGAGCGAGAACAAGGTGTACGCTTCAGGAACTCCTAAAAGCTTCTCTGAAAGACCTCAGCATGGATCCTACCACCTGAGAGACGAAGGGAATAATGGAGTATCTTCATCTGCGCTGTGAAAACTGGCGCGAAAATGGCAGGAGCAAGAAAAAGGCGCTTGCAGAAGATGAGAGCCAGAGAAAACAAAATCAAGGCAACTGGCACAATTTTTAGCAGGAATAACCTGTCCAGGGCACAGCCAAACATTCCGGTCGGACAAAGGTCTGACCAGACATACGAGGAAGCATAATACCTCAGTACCCATCCCTTAGCATCGTGAATCCCAAAAGTTGTCCTCATTTTATCGCGATGGGCGTGCTTTTATATTATTGAAAATTATTATGGGACAGGCGGAAATGTCATGGCAACCCTCGTATGTATCTTAGCTGCCAACAACTGGAGGACTACTCGAAGCGACCGACGTTTGAACTATGACAGAGGTTCTCAACCTATGGGTCGTGACCCCTTTGGGGGTCGATTGACGATTTGTCAGGGGTCGCCTAAGACCATCGAAAATATAGATTGTTTTTGTCTATTCTTCTTTTGCTGTGTGAGTGGGGAGGGGGGGGGTCGCGGCCGAGTCGGGAATTCTAAAAATGGGTCGCCGAGCTTAAAAGGTTAAGAACCGCTGATCTATGACAATAGAAACATGAGAAAGTAACATATTAGAAACGAGATATAAGATACTTACCAATGAGTGGAACGGCGTCGGATGTTGGTGGCATTGTCTCCGCCACCAGTAGTAGAAAGACCATGAGGGATAAAAGTATTGTCACACCTGGGGAGATCAAGTGAACGGTACTATAACTTAACTTACAGTCATGTAGCCATCAGGTCAACTAGTCATCTTGCTATCCGTTTTAGTGATAGCATCAAACACTTCTGGTCTTAGAAAAAATAACGCCATATTGGACTGCTACTGACAGTCTGTTTCTAATTAAGATTATTAGTTTGGCTTAGCAAATGTGATTTTAACATTGCGATTCTAACTAATGCATCTATTGTTAGATGTATTGATTAAAGTGTTTGGAATGTCCGCTCTTGTTTTTCTTCTTTGCCATGGCATTGAATTTCATTCCGAATGTCTTTGTCCTTATGGACGAAATACTTGGTCAACTAAAGACACAACGTCACACGGTAATGGTTTACTACCTCCGATACTATGGAGATTCCTTGATCAGAGGTACTCGAACCTTCTTCCACACAGCAATCTATGTGTTTAATTTAGTATCTTAAAGTCCCAGATATAGACGGTCCTAAGGTTGTCTAAGTGAACAGGGGTTCTCAGACTGTGGTCCGCGGACTCCAGGGGTCCGCAAGACCAACATAAGGGGTCCGATGAAAACTATATACAATTAAAATAACTTCTTCGCTAATATCCAGTTTATCCAATAGGATAATTTTAATAACAATCAACTCGAAACTTACTAAATGTCTATTAACTACTATTCTAGGACAAATCAAAATCAAGATTTAAAGACATTTTTTTTACTTGGATATTACCAATAGTGTATTAAATCCTTTAGCACCTGAACAAACTCAAATCCAAATCTCATATGAATTCATACTTATTATTAAGGATAATAAGGAGTAGCTTATTAATTAAAATATCCATCGATGAAGAACTTAACCCAATGTTTGATCAAGGAGACCTCAAATTCTGTTTACAAAAAAAAAAATAGATTTCAATTTTACGTCCAACATTATGGGTCATTGTCTCTGTTATTGGCTGTTTTTTTTTTTTAATTTGGTACAGCGTGAATACATTGGCGTAATAAACCTCATCACAAATAAAAGAAACCGACCAGAAATGTGTATTCGTTGAGTTTTGCTGTTTCTACTTACAAACATTTAGCCGGACAAAAATACACTCACAAAATCTCATCCACTTTAATTTTGTTAAACATTTTATTTAAACCAAAAATTATAATGTTAATAAACATTCCTTCAATAAAATACATTTTTTGAATACATTTGTAACTTATATACTATGCAATTATGTAGCTTTTTCACTTAGGGGTCCGTGGGCAGGTTTTGACTATTTAAAGGGGTCCCCAGGTAAAAAAAAAAAAAAAGCTGAGAACTTCTGGTCTTCCTCCAAATCTGTTACACGTCAAATACACCTTTCAAATTGATCATAGTCAGATGTGCTCTTAGGGAACAGGGGCACATAACTGTCACTGGGCTCTTCTAGAACTAAAACAAAGGACCAATATAAAATACACTCCAATACGTTGCTGTGGCGTTAGCAATAGAGCCGTTTTACCGTATGTCATAATAGTACAAAAACAATTTACCTAATGAAATTTTCTCCCCTGCGTCGGGAGGCAAAATGAACAGCAGTAAGGTCAAGGACGAGATGAGGACACAGGGAATGATGATATTGAAGCCATAGTAGAGTGTCCGGCGCCGGATGTGAATGGTGAAGGTCAAGTCGATGTAGAACTCTGGGCAGCAGTCGTAACGTTTGACATTACGCTGGACGGGAACACCTGATCAAAGAAGTCAGAATTATAGTAGCGTTGTAAGAAAAAAAAGGGGGGGGGAGCGGTGGGGTGGCTGAGTAGTTAAGCGCTTGGCTTCCGAACCTGGGGTCCTGGGTTCGAATCTTGGTGAAGACTGGGATTTTGAATTTCGGGGTTTTTAGGGCGCCCCTGAGTCCACCCAACTCTGACAGGTACCTGACCTAAGTTGGGGAAAGTAAAGGCGGTTGGTCGTTGTGCTTGCCACATGACACCCTGCTCGTTAACCGTTGGCCAAAGAAACAGATGACCTTAACATCATCTGCCCTATAGATCACAATGGGGGAACTTTACTTTACTTTTACTGTAAGAAAAGGAACATATCCAGCTAGAATACTATATCTCTTATCTTATCTTATCTTATAAAATACAGACGTTTCTTTAAAAAAAAGAAAGTGATTACGTCCTACTCGTGTTCATAGGTCAATCTAGTCATGCATGTTAATCAATGACTTAAACTCAACCAAGTGATTGGTTTTACTGGCTGGTTGACGAGGTAGAGTTTTAAGTCTCTAATTACCATGCAATACTAGATTAACACGGGAATACGTGTAGGACTTAATTATCTTTTTTTAAGGAGCGTCTGTAATTTATAAGATAAGAAGATAATGTGTATATCTGTAAAGTATTTAGCCTAGACATCCAAATCCCTAGCTACGCCACTGGTAAGACTTTTATGCGGTGTCAGTTTCATGTTAAATACTGTTTTAAATACCTGGCTTTTCTTTTATTTCATAGTGGGTATGTCCAATATGAAATGATATTAATATTTGTATTTTTGTAAAATCAAGCCACCATTTTCACCTGCGTCAGGTGAAGTTTTTTTTTAACTAAACAGAAGACGAAACTGTTCAACAAAGCCTGAAATACACACACGAACAGTACCATACGGGTTAGCGGTGGCAGAGTGGTCAAGCGCTTGGCTTCCGAACCTGAATTCCTGGGGGAAATCTCGGTGAAGACTGGGATTTTGAATTTCGGGATTTTAAAGTGTACCTGACTTTAGTTGGGGTAAAGTAATGGCTGTTGGTCGTTGTGCTGGCCACACGACACCCTGCTCGTTAATCATTGGCCAGAGCAACATCTCGCAGTGTCTGTAAGGAGAAATTTTTTTTTACAATCGCCCCAGGCATACAACACACACGCGCACAGACGACACACATGCGCGCGCAACATTCATGGAAAGGCTTCAATAGTAAAGAAAAAAAGGCCAATCACCAATAAGAATCCATTCTCCGTTGCGAATGAATGTACTGGTGTCCCCGCCGTTCTTGTCTTGGGTCAAGTTCAGCAACTGTCCGGTGTAAGTCCAGGACCCGAACTTGAGGTCACACCGCTGGTCATCGAATGGAAACCAGGTAATATCGATTGCGCAGGTGCTCTTGAACATACCTGGCGGCACCCACAGGCATTCACCGGTGTGACTGATGACCACATTGGTTGGGTAAGTATTGTCGAAACTCTCACTAGCACTTTCATCAGAACCAGAAAATAAACGAAAATATAGTCAATAAAGGTAAAAGAAAATTACAATATTTATTTCTGAGATCCTCACGCGCTACAAAAAAAGTAGCTTATAATTATAAAGTTTATACGAAAATATTAGATATTTGCTTTGCATGCCTTAATTGTGAAAAAATATACAGTTGTGTCTACATAGCTAAGTTTAAATACTGCGCCTTTCCTTCAATCTACTCACTGTAAACTCTTCTTATAAATCCACATGAAAATGTAAAGTCCTATCAAACAAGTTTGTAGCTAATGACAACACAGACGTCAGTATTTATTGTCAATGCCTATAAGCTTTATTTCTATAGAGATCATTCCCTTGTCTCTTGTTTTGTGGAGAACATAACTATAAACAATTTTTTATCCTATTATCCTTGTATTACTACCTATAACAAACTGTATGCTAATCTAACTCTTGAGATATCAGTTTCTGATAGGTCTCAAACTCGGGCAATTCAGGATGACACTATTTTGAAAGAGAGTATTAAATTTACAGTGTTAAAACACGAGCGGACATTGTAACAAGCAATACACAAAAAATTACAAAGCTTATATAAGAAAAAAAATATGCTCAGTTACCACTACTCATCTCAATACTGCAAGATTTATTTCCCTTTTTCTATCTAAACCAATGATTAATTACTAGAAATTAATTAAATAAATGGGTAACTTTTTTTTTATAAATACATATTCCACAATAGACTAACAATAATTGTGCAATTTCAACTTAATCCGAGAATGTGAAGAGGGAAAAAACGTGTAAAAAAAATTCCCGACAGACGGACAGACAGACAGACGGACAGACAGACGGGGTGATTTAATATGAGCTTTATAAAACAAAAATTTAAGATTGCTTTACATTACGGGACGTACCAAGGGCCTACCTGTTGTACATAAGGATGTCTGGAACCCACACCATAGACCTCGGAACTCTAATACTGGTCACGTTACCAAAGTCCTCCTTGTTCCATTTCAGATTGGACGCTGTCCAGTTCTTTAGGTCATAACGTTGAAATAAAAAAAAACAGACGAATGACAGACAAATGATAATTCACCAATATACAATGTCATATTATTTCATACAATGTCGTACTATTAATGAATGTCTGGGTTCTGTATAAGTTACAGGCCATACGTTGGATTTACTAGTTATATAGATCAGTGTTTCCCAGACATATTCCTTTATCTCAACACTAAGCTTATTTTTTTTTAGGTTGGATTATCTTCTCTTTGTTTAAAATAAAAGAAAATAAAATTGATCCATATTCTACATTTAACATCCTTATTCATTTGAAGTATCAACTATAGTGAAATACAGGCAATGAAAAAAAAAAAGGATTTATGACTTTGAGGGTTTTTAAAACCTTGAAGATATCAGATATCAGGCACAATATTGGTAAACTGAATTCAAAAGATTTTGCTCAATTATTTGGGAGGTCTACTAGATCATTATAAAGTTCATAGCAAGGCTCATGTTATAGAACTTTTTCCGTTAATGAGAATTCATAAAGGCTATTTTCAATTCCTTGTCTACATTTAGATCTAGCTCTACTAAGGAGTTAACTCTTTCACTCCTAACTGACGATACTGATACTTTCTATTTATTTTAAATAAATTTTAATAAATTTTGGTTTTAAAAACGTTAATTTGTGTTATATAAAGGGTATGCATACTTCTATAAATTATATACCTTATATAACATTTCCTGATTACATAGAAAACAAGTTATTGAAGTTTAATCATAACAGAGTAGTGAAACACAAATGATCGAAATAAATAATTCCATTGGAAGGTGGAAAATAATTACGGAGAGAAAGAGTTTATTCACGTTTAACCCTTTACAATGATAACTCTAGTAGTTCGTGGAACACCCAATCGGAGCTAGCAAAATAACAGTTTGGGAAACACAGAAACAAATTGTGTATCAATTTATAGGTCAGTGAAGGCTGTTATTTAATATCAATAAATTATGTTATATATGGTCAGTAGAAGTTGTTATTAATGTTTTCTCTGTATACACAAGATGGACAAAGAAAACGCTTTAGGGACACCTTCAAAGCCTTCAGCATAAACCCAGCCTCCTGGGAGACAGAAGCACATGACAGAGCATCATGGCGTCGCGCTGTGAAAACTGGCGCACAAATGGCAGAGGACAAGAGAACAGCGCTGGCAGAAGAAAAGCGCCAGAGAAAAAAAAAAGCAAGGCCAATGACACTAGCCCCAGCTGGAATAACCTGCCCAGTGTGCAGCCGAACATTCGGGGCTCACAAAAGTCTCACCAGCCACAAGGAGGAGGCACAAAACTCCAGTGCAAAGCTCTCAGCCCCGTGAATGACAAAGGTGGTCATCATCGAATCTCGATGGACGAACTATATGCACTCTAAGAGTTACTGACCCATAATATGCCTACATATATGTGACAATATTGTACTATCGTTCAGTAAAAAGACATTATTTGTTCAGTCCAAAGAAAGTGATGGGAAGCCAACATAAAAGAATGGACTAGCCATTTAATGAACTTCTGTCCAAGGCAAAAGACGGACAGGAATGGAGAAAGACGGTCGACTGATCTTGTGTGGTGCCTCAAAGGTTCAACAGACTAAGGGTTAGATGAAGATGAAGCTGAAATCTTGTCATTGTTTTCTGCTTGTTTAAAATATTTTGTAAGTTGTAACGAATTTGTTCAGTTCGAGCCGCTTAGAATCAGGTCAGGAACTATAACTACGGAGTTACTAAGAGGTGTCGACATCTGTCGTCTATAAGTTGTACAATTTTGCCTTGAGCTCCCCCCCCCCCACACACACAAACCCTTTCACAAATTGAAAAGAAGAAACACTTGTGCGGCGCCTTTGAGGAATCGTCATGAAAAGATACGAGGTACAATCACGTGACTCTAATGTAAACTAAAAACATGAATTTAACAACAAGCAAACTTACCTAATAATCATTGAAACAAAATTGTAAATCTAACAAGACCAGAAGCGTGCCGCCCAATCTTGTTCAGCCAGAGGGCCGTGTTCAGCTCTAGTTTGCATGTCACGGGCCGCCTGGATACATTTTCTTACTTTTTTTTCTTTAATATGCAGATTGACTACACTAGCTCTCTGGTCGAGTGGTATGCGCTTCGGACTCTCGTTTGACGATCCCTAGTTCCGACCCTGCCAGTCTCATCCCCTAACGATCTGCACTAGGCTGGGGCTAGAACATATTTATCTGTGCGGCTGAGAGGCCTAAACCCATGGCCACTTAACAAGAGGGCTCGAGTTCGAATACCTAAAGGCAGCAAGGAAAACTTCTTCCAAATACCAACTCCCCTCCCCCATTGGTCCGCAAAAGAGACTGGACCAAAGCGCTCTGAGCATGTTGTAAAAATGAAAGATGCGATATATAAAAGCAGTAGTTTACTTTTGAAGGAATGAACAAAATTTAACAAACGAACTTTTAGCAAACATTTCCACTGCCGTAGAGCACCGAGACATGGACCGGATTTAACCCTCGGGCCGTATGTTGGCATCACTTCTTCACACCAATTTCACATGCAAAAGAGTTGACACCAAAGAATCGAAATACATTACAAAACAACGAACATAGATAGTCAATAAGTGTAAGCATATAGACATATATATTATATCTAGACTGGAAACCGGAAACAAAATCTTATCCGCTTTTGATCGATTCACAGATATAGATATAGATTTTTATGTAAATAACTCTTTTTCAATCTTTTCTGTCTTAGAAAAGTAAAATCTTTAGTTTTCAAAGTTTAGAAATAATGCAAAATCATTTCTCGAATTTTTTTTTAGAATGGGCTATTAATGACAGAACTATATATTCACGGTAATATATGGAACAAAGCCATTTCCTGTTAGTTTCCATTGAGATAATGTTTCAAAAATCCTAGATCGAAATAATTCGTGTCTGTTGATTATAATCATCTTATGTACATTTAAATAGATTGATTACCTAGATTATGAATCTAAAAATTGCAAAATAATAATTATGAGACGAGAGTAGGCTACTCTTGTATTTAATGTTCAATTACTAGATCTAGATATAAAATTTAAATTGAGTCCAAGGTTCCAGTCAATATGTATATTTTACATAGGTTAGGGTTGAAAAAAAAAACTATGCTTCTTTTGTCTACTATACAAAACAACGCCATGTTTCAACTTTAAAAAAAAATTCACGACATTTTTTGTAGTTTTAAAAAATCTCCATGTCCAGTCTAGATACAATATATGTATATGTGTATAAGTCTATGTGCAAGAACATCTAACTGATAAGGAAGTGTACACAGCTACATGCAGTAAATGAGTAACCTAGAGACCGAAGTGTACTCACCATCTGGAGCCAAATGTTGGTGTGTATGATCTGGTTCTTCTCGTCCTGTCGAGCAGAAGTGTCATCATGCTGTTAGATTGGCTGTTTACATGCATGTGGGGGGTGGGAGGGTGGGCGGCGATTTGAACGTGCCGTTAATAGAGTGTTTACTGTTTGTTAGATTACAAGACTGGACTTGAAATGCATTACCCAAGACAGATTATACTTAGAAAACTTGAAAGGGTTGCCCCCCTGACAGGTTTATTAACTGACGGGTTTAAAGGTTATTCTCATAAATTTCTATAAAAAAAAAAAGGTTTTATTAATAGATTGGGTTAAAGAGCAAATATGGGAGAGCATCCCAGATGATAAATTTGTTTACTTAATAAGGAGTTCTCTCCCATCAATCCTGTTAATCATGATGTGGTATTTGCCTCGTTTGACATCTATCGAAACGTATACATGTATATATCTTTATTTTATTATTTTGTTTTGTATGTCAGATTACCAGCTCTTTTCGTGCATGTTCCCCGTACCTTCAAAAATGTCTGCGACAAAAGTATAGATACAGACTCTCGTGGTGTATATGTACACATAACAGATGGGATACGAAGAAATATAAGTGTCCTTATAGTGCAAGTATCTATCTGTTTATCGATCTCATGTGTTCAACTATTTTACTTTCCTTTTTGTGGTTCATGGATGCTTCTTATGTTTTTGGTCTATTTGATCAGACTCTTTCTTAAATTTACTTTGGGGTGAAATTTTATTTTCGTGCATAATTAAACGGTACAGTACTCATTAGCACCTACACTTCTGCACTGTGGATCAATTGTGATCCTTATTATTAACTAGGAGAATTGTCCCTTCACATTTTTTTATATTTTTCCACGAAAATAAAAGTAGAGTGTGAAAATGGGTTTACCCGTTCAGCCGACATATATTCATATCCAATATAAAATACTTGTAAAAACGGGTTTACCCGATTTGTTTAAAAGTGTCTCTATTTAATAGAGATATAATTCGGTACTTTTGTCTATTTTTAGGGTCCACCTGCTGTGGGAGGGACATTTAACATAATCTACGGTCTTCGCCATGATCTGAGGAATATCTATGCCAAGTTTTCAATATTGGCCAAGCGGTTTCGATTTTTAATAGGAACATGCATACATACATACGCCTTACTTTCTGCTTTATATATTAGAATAGATGGTAGGTGGCGTTTTTTTTTAACTTTTAGCTAATTGTAATGGAGATTGATAGTAAGTCGACATGACCTTGGAATAAAGTTGAAGGTAGAGATCAGCTTTCAGATTACGCATTTTATTTTCAGAATATGTCCCGCCTCACTCTGTTGAAGTGGCTTTTTTTTTAAGGGATGAAGACTTTAATGGTTAGAAAACTTAGGGCCTCTGCTTCCAATTTGATTTCGGCCCAACACAAACCTTTTGGGTAATAGTCATTGTTCAAACAGTCACTAACTAATCCCTGCAAGGGATGCCTTTCCTCCATGCCGACCCCTGTTCCGTCTACTTTTTCTTTCAAGCGACTCATTGAGATGTATTGCTTTTTAAAGAAAGAGAACTCAAAACTACTGTATAGGTGTTTAGTCAGATTTCTAATTGGGTTTACAAAATAGATAGTGGACATTTCTGACGAAAAAATCTGGTTTCAAAATGTCCACAACAATCCACGTGATCTTTTTTTTTTAATTTTGTATTGTAAAAAAAATAAATGTTTACGGATGAATTGGTTCCAAATGCTATACACAGATAATGAAATTTAAAAAAAGTATTTGATTGTTTTAAGGCGAGATATCATCCATCAGTCAAATACTAGAAAGTTCATCAATCAATATATCATCCATCAGTCAAATACTAGAAAGTTCATCAATCAATATATCATCCATCAGTCAAATACTAAAAAGTTCATCAATCAGCAAATCATCCATCAGTCAAATACTAGAAAGTTCATCAATCAACATATCATCCATAAGTCAAATACTAGAAAGTTCATCAATCAACAAATCCTCCCTCAGTCAAATACTAGATAGCCTAGAAGTTTTTCACCAACGTGGTTTGAGACGCCGGAGGAGCTTGTTAATTATTGTGTTATTATTATTTTAGAACTAACACTAACATTGAGAACTAAATTCCACATGTGTTCTAGTGACCTTTCCATGGTGCTGTTGTCAACACAACGCTCGCATTTTTTCCTCATTCAACCTCTGTGGTATTAATACTTTCACACATATCGCAAACAAAATATAATATACTCGAATTTTAACCTATAATATATTTGCAAAAGCCCTAGCTGATTGAAGGATTCATCCGCTCACCACCCGATCACTAATTCTTCCCCTTGGACTGGACGAAAAATTATGATAATATATTGTATAATAATATAAAGCACAAGAAAACAAACTTTAAAATGCAATGTTCGTTGTTGGAACGGAAACGTGTAGCTAGTAAGACACAATTACCAAAAATTGCCGACAGTAAAATCTTGTTACATTCAGTTATAACAACATCCTGTACTGTATAACTGTCTGTCCGTCAATTCATGTCCCTGTCATCAATTTTTAGGATTCGCATACCAACAGCACTATTCGAAATTCGTATCAACTCTTTCTCTCCTAATCGACGATACCATCGTTGATTTTGACCTCATTAAATTAAATTAATTTTTATTTTTATTAACTTGACTTTGAATTATAAAAAAGAGCTGGTATTTCCCTTTAATTCTATACCAAATACAACATTTTCTGATAACAAACAACAAAGCTATTGAAGCCCAATCATAACAGGGGTAGTGAAATAGTAATGAGCAAATGAAGAATTCCTTCAAAACATGGAAAAATAATTACGGCCAGAAAGAGTTAACCTTTAGTTCGCTCAACAATAGATGTGACTATTAGCTTTATTTTTTTCTTATTTTTACAAGGTATATATTATATTCACAGAGACCTACATGTATGCATTACACCCAATGTTAGTGTGAACACATGGAAGCCTCAGCGTGCATAAGCTGTTTGGTAAATCAAGTCTCTCTGTCTAATTGCAGGGTAAAAGTGGTAGAATTAATGTTTTGATAAATGTGACCTTGAATTAGGATAGGTCATAAGACCAGTGACTTCTGCTGTACTGGCAAGTTAGTCTAGTGATCTTTTGTGGTCCCAAATTATACTACCCAGGCTATTAATTATAACCTCTAGATCTATAACTTACAGAGACATACAAGTCATAACAATGAGATTTCAGTTACAACTAATAAAGAGTTTATTTAGCAGCCAAAAGAAAAAGATCATTAAAAGAAAACGGACCTATAGGCCAACAAAAGCAAGTCAAATAATGAAATACAAATCAAACTAGTAGGACAGGTTCAGTTCAAAATAATCAAAGAACTGCCATCACAGAGGCGCAATAGTGTTTCAGCTCAAAACAAACAATAGATTACAATAATATAATACAGGTCCTAACAGTCAAATGACCGTCATCCATGAGACACACAACTGTCTCGTATCAAGACAAAAGTTTGTCTTTTACATACTATACGACCCAAATCTGGTCTTTATAAAAAAAAACACATACAGGAAAGGATAAGAGACTAAGTAGACATAATATTTACATAAACCAACTTATTAACAACAAATAAATAAAGTCTACTTAGCTCGTTAGTGAAACATACATTCCCATAAAGTGGCACACTCCTCTTGATCAACACAGTCAGAGCAGAACAACAAAACTATTATATAAACATTATGGAGATTTAGTTCACAATAATGTACAGTGGTCAGCTCAAAGACTCAAGAGGAAGTGGCAATTGTACACAGTTAACAGGGACTTAAATCAAGTAATAAAGGGGACTAACTCTAATAAAAAATAAAGGTAGCCACCCTTATTGTCCCTCTTGTCACAATCAAACTCAAAAATGAACACACACACACAATTCACTACCTGTACGATATTGACGGCCGTTGACTTGTAGCACCAAACTGCTGGTAGACAACTAAACCGCTGTAGCCGTAATACATCTAAACTAATAAAACTTCAAATAAACACTACTAAATATAACTTTTATTATAATATAGACGAAATCAAGTTGATATGATATAAATGTACTAGACTTTAGTAATATTATTTTTTTAACAAAATCCAACTCACCAGAAGAACACCACCTTTCAGTCTCACGTTCTGGAGTCGTCTGTCCTAACAAAGAGAGCAGACGACAATGCCGCCTATCTTGCGTCATTCACAACCAATCGTTTACCTCTTCTCACCGTCACCATAGAAACACACACACACACACACAGTCCATAACACTGCTTATTATGTTGTTATTTTTTTCCCCTAAGAAATGTTAAATAATCTCTCGTCTCTATTATTTCACTCCTATTTATTTCCCACCAATGTAAGTGTGTATGTGTTTTCGTGTATGTCAATCCCGGGCATGCTGCCCTGCCTCATAGTGGCGCCCGGGTGGAAACGATCGTAAGAGGAAACGATTAGGCTAAAGGGTAGCAAAACAAGACTCCCGTGGGGGTGCCTAAGGGGGTGCGAGAGCATCCTCATTGCACTGTGCGGAGTTGTAAAAAAAGCTCCCACAACATTGTCACAATCCAGGCGCTGCTCCTCAAGGGGCCGTTACATAAATGGCGTGTCCTGCACAGTTAGCCTGGTATAGAAAAGAAAAATGGCGGAGGTCTTAGTGTACGCGGCCTCATGCCTCAAGTTGACCCACCCGTCAGACAGAACAGTGTACACTGTTCTCATTCAGGCCGGTGAAAGGGAGCTCTTGTCACTTTTGCTGGCCTAGAGTTCCAAGAGCCGAAGGCTCAACTCTACCTGACAGTTTAAAGAAGAAGTGTATGTCAATTAGAACTGTGGGTAGGGAGGCAGCAGAGGTTAAACCAGAATGGCGAATTCAGTGACCGCTATAATAAAATACATGTTGTTTTTTTTAAATATAATATAAATAAATTATCGACGATTCAAAACCTTGAAAGTGACACATTAAAAAATAATTGCAATTCTCAAAGCGATTATTACAAATCACCACACTTAACCGGCATGCCATTTTTGTTTTCTGATTTATAACAACGTATAGAATGCACTCAGTGGCCAGATAATTCATGCCTGCACATGCGAAAATAAGATTACTCTGTTACCATTCTAAGCCACAAAGAAGTAACTATACTTTCACTTCGCTCTTCCTGGAAGAAACAAAAAATGAAAAACAAGATTTAAACGATTTCTAAAAAAAAAGTTGATAATTTAAAAAAAAAATTAAAACAAAAAATAAATAAAAATAAAGAAGAAAAAAATATTTGAAAAATGAGAAAAAAAAATTCTTCTAAAATCTTCTGGTCACTGATTTAGAAACGCTGATTTATGTCTGTGTGGCGCATGTGTGTGTGTATGCTCGTGGTAAAATATTGATTTAAATATGCCGGTTAGGATGGACATTGATTTTAATAAACAGGCGGGAAAAGTGTTTGAGGACTTTGTACGGCAGCAGACGTGGGAAGTACGCCAGCCGGAACATGGGAAGAAAATGACATGAAAATGTCTGCTAGTTTTCTAACATGGGCAGTCACAAGACGATACATAGTGCATCTGTAAGATCGACCGAAATATATGGAAACGAATAAATAAGGGGAAAAAAAAAAGACGCAAGACATGGGAACAGACAAATAGGCAAGCAGACGACAGACAGACAGATTAATAGTTGGAAATGTTAAAAATGCCTGGCAACTGAACTAAGACATTAATCTTTTCATAGTCATTTATCTCTCAGATTTCTAGGGAAACATTTCCAAAAAGAGTACATATATAATTAGATATTGACCTAATATAGCTGGGTGGAGGTGGTCGGGGGGGGGGGGGGGTTGTAATAATGAATGTATAGAAAAACCGGGGGGAGGGTGTAAGGGTGTGAATGGAATGGGAGCCACCAAAGAAAGGAATAACTGTAAATAAATGGTCTCTTCTATACGTTGGACAGATTCTTCCCCTATTCATCTTTTTTTCTCATAAAGACCTAGATCTATCTGACCAGAATGTCTTTTAAGTATAATCTACCATTTTAAATTGTGTATGTATGTCTGTTATTATAAAGCCTCGAGCCTACATACTGTTAGTTAACAAAGGTTTATGAGTTACATTACTATAATTATTATCCGCAAGAATTTGGTACACTATTTTTTGTTACATTGTTGAACTTCACAATTAATGTGAAAATAAGGATATTAATGTATTCAATTCGTGGCTGTATATAAAAAAATGTTTGTAAAAAAAAAAAAAAAAAAAAAAAAAACTAAAACTATGACACTAAAATGAACTATAAGCATGGAGACTAGAGTTTTTAGAGTTTCAGTTCTAGATCGCCTTCACCTTCACCTATTCCTCAGTCTGTTTGACCTTTGGAGCAACACACAAGATCTTTCTCCATCCCTCTCGTTCTTTTTCCTTAGATAAAAACTTTTTCAATGGCAAGCCCGTTCATTCTTTTATGTTGTCTTCCCATCGCTTTCTCTGTCTGCCTCTTCTCCTTTTCCTGGTACATTCCCTGAAGGAAGGTTTTTGCGAGCCCCCTAAAACATTGTTATACGGCCTTAGAGTTTTAGTTTCCGTGTTTTTAGCATAGTTAGTAGGTCATCGTGGGGTCCAATCGCTGTGGTAACCCTGTCCCTTGGTTGTAATGTCGTCTTTAAATGTGATACATGAGATCTTTTCTTCTGTAGCTACACTCCTAGATACAAGAAAACATAAAAGACATTTTATTCCATCCTCTTCGTATGCTCTCTATAATGTTAGTGAAAAATGATAGCCGCAGGGGCGTAGCTATGAATTTTCCATCGTTTTGGGGCCTGGGGGGGGGCTTGACCTCTTTGGGTGGGGGGGAGCAAACGATGCGTAATACTTAATTTTAATGTAAATAACACTCACTTGAGCTTATGGGTGCCAGGGGGGATTTTCATATTCTCCCCACTCCTCCCCCCCCCCAACCTTAGCTACGCCACTGATGATAGGATTCTGTACATTAGCTCGAACCTGGATATTTGGTGATCTTCTGTTTTAAGAAATGAAGAAACTAAAAGTAAATACAATAAATGAGAAATCGACAAGCTCTCACCCGAATCACAAGAAAGATGATGCCTATTATAAAGCTTTCAGGACAAGACCAAAGTCTAATCTTTCGACTCAGGACCGGCAACAACAGAATGAGACAATATATGTACCGGAGAATCGAAATTGGAACCAGTGAAATCTGCCCATGTGAATTGTCACCAGATAATGCTGAACATGTACTTTAGGAGTGCTGAACATGTCCTTCAGGACTGCTGAACATGTCCTTCAGGACTGCTGAACATGTACTTCAGGCTACTCTACCAAGAGACCAGAACAAGACACTGGCCCCAAAACACCCCAATAGAAAGAAAACTATATGGAGAGTTCTTTGATTTTGGAAACCACTGCGCAATCCATCTCACATATTGGTCTAGTCATCTGAACGCTCCAACATTAAAAAGAAGAACGAGGAAGAAGAAGAAGAAATCTAGATTTCGCCCACGTATATATAAAAAAAAAAGCATCTATTAGCTATTTGCATTTAATTTATTTTCCTTTATGATTTCTTTGGAATCTTGGTGAAATATGGCTTCTGTCTCAGCATTGCTTCAAAAAGAAATTGTGTCTTCCACGCGTTTGTTGCAGCGTTACCAAAAATCAATGGATATGTTTTATCATTAATTTTAAACAATATTACATTACACCAAATGAGAGACAGGCGCAATGGGTCTCTTCACTCACCAACGTAGAATCAATGTCTACCTCACAAATAATCATGAGGCGCGGTGGCTGAGGAGGCGCTGTGGCTGAGAGGTAGAGCGCTTAATTTCCGAACCGGGGTCCCGGGTTCGAATCCTGGTGGAGACCATCTTTAGGGCACCTCTGAGTCCATCCAGCTCTAATGGGTACCTGACGTTAGTTAGGGTAACGTAACGGTTGGTGGTTATGCTGGCCACATGACACCCTCGTTAACCGTGGGCCATAGAAACAGATGACCTTTACATCATCTGCACCATAGATCACATGGTCTGAAAGGGGTGCTTCACTTCACAAATAACCGTACTGTGCTGGAGGCTGGTGGAGACAGTAAAGTTGCACTACTTACCATTCGACAACTGCGCTGGGTTGGGCATCTATCCAATATGGAGGATGTCCGTTTTCGCTAACTTTACGAGGACCAAGTATCAGAAATGCGCACTGGAAGTGCTGTAAAAATCAAACAAGACGCCATTTTGCCCTCATAGAATAAAGACGCTAGCATAGGATGGTATCTGAAAGAAACAGCTGTAGCGCTCTCTCAAAGGTCTCGGAACACAATAAAGGCCTTGCTAAAGAGAGGCGCTGATGACAAGACATTGACCTATCGCAGACAACAGACTGATGTTCCAAAATATGCGGATCAATAGTGCGTTTGCATTGTCATGTGGAGCTTTGCACTCATCATTAATCTTTGGAACCCAATAAATTAACTTTCTATACATTGCAGTATTAATATTTAGGTGTCCAAATATAATTTAGTATAAGGGAAATATTAGGAAAATAAACATTTCTTGAGCTTCTTGTAATTTTCGTACAAAACGAAATCTACACCATCACGTTCCGAGTTGCCGATTACGGGCAACTGATACAGTTAAGCCATGTTGACTGTGTGTGTATATATATATATATATAAGTTTAGATAACAGTGAGCACATACATGCTATCTTACTAGATTTTTCCAAAGCTTTTGACAAAGTTCACCACCATAGTTTGCTTAAAAAAATAAAATATATTGGCATTGATGGTCCATTGCATCAGTGGATTTAAAATTTTCTGATAGGGAGAGAACAAACTTTAATAATAAATGGCTCTAAATCAACACCGATAACAGTAATCTCAGGTGTACCTCAAGGAACAGTCTTAGGTCCACTACTATTTTTAACTTACATAAACGATTTACCAAATTGCATTACTTCTGGAACAAAAATCAGATTCTATTTGCAGACGATTGCATAATATATAGAATAATAAAAATAACACAGGATACAGAAATTTTACAAACATAATTAGATGAATTACAGAAATGGGAATCAAATTGGAGCATGTCTTTCCAACCAGAAAAATGTCAGTTATTAAGAGTAACAAAAAAAAAAACTAAAACAAATTAATTCCACTTATCTTATTCATGGTAAACTAGTAACACAGGCTAAAAATGCAAAATACCTAGGTGTTATAATAAATGAAAAACTGTCATGGTATCCCCATATTGATGAAACTATAAAAAAAAATCAAACAAAGCATTAGGGTTTATTAAAAGAAATTTCTATAAATCAAATAAGAACATAAAACTAAAATGTTATTTAACCTTGGTTAGGCCAATAATAGAATATGCATCCTCCGTTTGGGACCCCTCAACTCAAGAAAACATTAAGAAACTGGAACAGACACAAAATAGAGCAGTGAGATTCATAACAAACGAATATTCACATTTGACTAGAGTAACACCTTTAGTAAAATCCTAAATTAAGAAAGCCTTCAGGACAGAAGACTCTAAAGTAAAGTAGCAATTATACATAAAACACTGAACCATAATCTTCAAATACAAAAACAAAATTTAATAAAATACTCAGAAAGACACAAAGATAAAGACACATTCCTCGTCCCATATGCTAGGACAAATTTGTACAAATGCTCCTTCTTCCCTAGTGCTATTAGAGCATGGAATGGGTTACCTGAGCTAGCCAGTGACTTGACAGAATTTAAGCCATTGGTTAATATGCATGACTATAGTTAGATAGATAGACAGACAGGCAGATAGTGGATAGATAATTTGAAATGAGTTGGTATGAAGTAGATTGCAATACTCCAGCTAGTCTTTATCTTTTTTTTTTTTTAAAGGAAACCTCAGAATTTGCGCTATTCAGTTTTAGCTTTATCTTTTTCTTCCGGTGTAATGAATAATCAACAGCTTTGTGCATATAGATAAGACGTGAAACAACGTTTTAAAAATAGTTTGTCTTATTTTGAATGAGACTTAATACTTGATAACTGATTCATTAAATTTAGGACATAGACTAAGTACAAATACTACAGCCTTCAAGTATCTTCTCTATTGCATTGAAAACTTAGTACCGTTTCCAAGTTCAATCTATGAGTAAAAGTACAGGTACCCCTTTCAGACCTTTAAACGATGAATGCAGATAATGTACAGCTCGTGGATATTGAGGCAGACAGGTAAAGAGAAGTTCATGTCCATGACTGGTCGTGCGTTATGCGCGCTGGACTGTCGTTCGGTCGTCTCCATTGTCCTGGGCTCCTACCAACGCCAGAGATGGATTTTTGGGGCAACACCCCGGGGCTTCCACAAGGATGGCGGGGCGACAGCCCAAGGGTCTTCCACAAGAATTGCGGGGCTACAGCCCTGGGATCTTCCACAAGAATGGCGGGGCTACAGCCCAAGGGTCTTCCACAAGAATGGCGGGGTTACAGCCCAAGGGTCTTCCACAAGAATGGCGGGCTACAACACAGGGGTCTTCCACAAGAATGGCGGGGCTATAGCCCTGGGGTCTTTCACAAGAATGGCGGGGCTACAGCCCATAGGGCCTCCACAAGAATGGTGGGGCTACAGCCCAGGGGTCTTTCACAAGAAAGCGGCTCTCACAATATAGAACAAAAATCCATATTTCGATATATAAGTGATGTAACATTTAAACATTTGTACCAACTGTGACAAGTCGGATTAAGATATTGGCCGTTTTGGGTGTCTAGGGGATTTTATAGTTTGAGAATCCTTACTTGCACATATAAACTACAAGCACAGCGTTATAATGCAGGCAACAAATACTATATTTAGGTGTAAACTTATGTACAGTTTATTATACAAAATAAGATAATGAAGGGTGAAATGCTGTACAGTTGCTAGTATGGGATCTAGCGTATTTACATATATAGGACTATCATCATCAGATATTAGAACCAAGTGGTCTGAGTGTCATTAGGCTGGTTGCTTAGCTTTTGGTCCGATGCCGCACTGATGAGACGGGTGTGGCTGGTACTGATGCTGTCTGCTGGTGGGCTGGCGTAGCGGATCCAGGCTCCGTGTGCAGTCCAACTTGTATGGTTGCAGAGCTAAGCTGCGTCTACCAATCAGTTAAGCCAGTGACGAGTCTGTGGCTAGCGTTGTTACTTGGACTCTTGAAGGATGAGTAGGTCTGATGTCTACAGATCTGGTGCCAGCAAATCTGCTATCAGCTTTAGGTTGCTAAGATTTCAGGCGGATGTAGCCTATAGATAAAAGCTGCAACGATATGATGTATGCGTCGGTTTAGCCATAATGATAACACTGGGAGGTAGATGCCTTTCCGTGAAGGACATCTTCAGACTGGTGTATAGAAACCATAAGCTAGTTTCATATTTATCAAAGGGACCTAACAAATGAATATAGTGTCCCATCAAGGGAGATAACAATAATAATGGGGACTCCCATAAAGGGAAATAACAAACAGTAATAAGTGATATATGATAAGTAATACAAGTGTCGTTCACCAATCACGGTGAGTAGCAAGTACCTACATCGCTTAGATAAATGAGATGAAAGGGGAAGGGGAGATCAACGTCTGATACTCGCCCGTGCTCTCACATAAGTAAACATAGAGCATAAGTAAATGCATACTCAGTAATAAGACATGTTTACATAAGTGTCTTGATAATTCCCTGCCAAGGAATTAATCAATGATAATACATTGAGGGCTCGTGCCGAGCGCTAATATATCCGAGTTAAATTAATAATAGTTAAAGAGCTAAATACATCTGGTAAGAATTGTTAATAAACTCTAGTCCAGCTGGTTTGAACATTTAGCCACAAAAGTCATGATATAAAATATAAGTATACAGTAATCTACTTACATTATCCATGATAAGAATGCACAAATATGTACACAAATAATGTAGTAATAAATGCACAAATATATATATACATTACTAAGTAAAATGGTTCTCAAGCACTTTACTAAGTTACATACCACCAATCCAAAGTGAAATAAGGGAATGAAATTAGTCTAGAGCTCAAGCAAGAGATAGATGTGCTCCCTGTGGGCTCTCCAGCGTGAATGAGATCGGACGACGAAGTTTGTCCATATACACGTGGATAGAAAGGGGGGGGTGAGTGGCGGGAGGCAAGTGCAAAGGTGGTCTAGACTACCTGGCGTCTTTGACAAAGAGATCATCGCTTGACCGTGACGGCGTTTCCGGTATATAGACATTGCGCGAAGGCGCGAGTTGAAAGTCCAGGAAATCATCCCAGGTGGTCAGGTGGATTATGAAGGGGAGATTATCAGAGCTCGGCACATCAAGGGAGATTATATTATGATAATGGCTAGTGCTAGACGAACAGCGTTGCCCGAGGCGTTGAGTTGAATGGGCACTTTGAAGTGACCAGCCGCTCCCGGAAGGGGGGGGGGGTCAACGGATGTTTGCCACGATGGATGGAGGGAGTGTACTCTTGTCAAGAGTCTAGTGTGACACGTGTCAAGGTGGGGATAGTCAAATGTGACATCGCTGCCATAGGGGGTGGGGTTGGATTGAAGGGGTGGTGGTTGTGTTTTTAGCGCTTAAACGCTAAATTAGAGCAATTGATGATTAATAGCGAGTAAATAAATTAATTAAATGCTTAGACCTGAGTGATACCTCGAGTGAGCTAAAACGGTTCGTCACAACCCTCCCCGCGTAAGATAGGTCTTGGTTAAAAGATCTATAAAGTGCTCACGTTGGTATCGCTCAAGTTTCGTCTACTGTCGGTCGTAGCATTTAAGAAAACTTTCCCAGTAGTTAAGAGGTTGCCAAGGTCCAGAGGGGTGTCCGTCCTAAGGGTCCGCTGTCGCCTATGTTCTGTCCGCAGGCGGATTGCCACGTGGAAGGGGCAATTCTGGAAACCTGGGGTAATAGGCCGGGTTGATAGGATTGGGTACATCTCCTTCTTGGGGCAGACCAGTAAGTGGGATAAGTGTTATGGCGGAGTGCCCAATGCGCGTACGTTGGACGGGGCTTATCTCTAAAGCCATAGTGAGGCGTTTCTTCGTGAGTGCGATTGATCGGCTTACCTCTAATTTTCCTGACACGGTCAATGTCAGGGGAGAGTGGCCTTATAGGGGGTGTGGAGCTGTGACGAGGCCCACTTTCACGAGAGTGAAAGTTCACTTTCTTCTGTGACTTCCTGGCAGGATCAGTGCCAGGCATTAGTGGTTTGATAGCTGAAGAGCGGGAGTTACAAGAACTCTCACGAGTGCAGGTATTTCGCTTACCTCGTGACTTCCTAGCAGTGCCAGTGCCAGGGTGGCGCGGCTTGAGCTTGGCTGAAGAGCCAGTAAAGGGTTTGTTAGAGTGGCGACCAGGGCTTCCAACCAGCTGGTTGCTGCCACGTTTCTGCTTTGTCATTCTACCGACAGGCAGAGAGAAGTATGGTTTATTGACAACTCCTAGAGGTATGTACCTGGAGCCTAGAACAAAGTCGTATACTGGCGAGTCCATGACTACTGCATCAATGGTGCCATGTACATACTTGCATTCTACGTGGACCCGAGCGATAGGATACACCTTCGGAGGAATGCCACGGTCTAGAGATTGAACCGTCACTGATCCACCAGTGAGATCCGATGGGTCGACCAGTGCTTTGCTGATGACAGAGCTCACCTCACATCCGGAATCGAATAGTGCCTGGACAGGAGATCCGTTAATCAGAATAATCTCTACCCCAGGGGGTGATACGATGGGGTGAGGCGGTATCGGTTGGGTAAGGCCACAAGCAGTGGGTTCAGGGGCCACGGTCAGCGCTGATATGACGTAATAGTCCTCCTCTTCCTCATCAAGAGGCGATGGCTGATTATGCAAAGAGGGTTCAGGGAGCTCAGTCATGGCTGACACAGTACGTGGGGCCTGATGCTGTCGATTGGGCCTGTGATCACTCGTGCTGTTCCGGTCACGGTGATGGTTATTGGTCTGGCCATGTCGAGGCGGGTGGCTTCGTCTGTCGTAGCTAGTAGGCGTGGCTGGTCGTTGGATTGGTGCTTTTTGGTGATGAGGTTTAGTAAAAGGAGAGGGTTGGCTAGAAGGAGCGTGTTTGTTGGAAGAAGTGGGCTGGTCCTCTGGTTTGTCCGAGGCTGAGGTCTTGCTTTTGATGTCCTTAACGTCTTTGCGGGCAGTCGCGTACCGGTCTGCAGCTGAAGCTATGTCGGCTGGTGTAGCGGCTTGCTGCTCCCTTACAAAGATTTTGACATCGTTAGGCATGCACTCCAGCAACTGCTCTGCGAGTATGAGGCTCACTAGGCCGTCCAAAGTCTCTGGCAGTTCGCTAAGAGTGTGCCACCTCTTCAGGTATTTGTTCAACCTGTCGCAGAGATTACCGTAGGTCTCTCGGCGCTCTAGGCGGGATGTCCTGAATTTCTTTTGGTAAGCCTCGGCAGTCAGCTCGAATTGGACGAGTAGCGCCTGTTTGAGGGCTGCGTAGTCTTCTCGCTGGCCGGAGGGAAGTTTAGAGTAAACTTCGTAGGCTTTGCCTCGGAGGCATTGGGATAGCCGGAAGCACCATTTCTCCTCTGGCAGACCGTAGTAGCTCGCAACTTCTTCGAAACGGACAAGATAAACTTCGATGTTCTCTGTCTTGTCGTCGAAGTGCTCCATTGGCATGTGGGGTAGGCCGTTTGAGGAACTTTGCTGGGAGGCAGGGCTAGCCGGGCGAGATCCGGAGGAAGCTTGACTGGCGGTTCCGTTCTCTTTCTCCGCGGTTATCCTCTCTCTCTCAGTTATTTGTTTTTCCCTTTCTCGCTCCGTGATTTCCTTTTCTTTAGCTATAGCTATAGCTATTTCAGCTTCCTTTTTTTCCTTCTCTTTGGCTATGGCTACTTCAGCTTCCCTTTTCTCTCTCTCCATAGCTATTTCATGTTCCCTTTCCTTCTCCTTCTCAAATTCTGCCCTCACATATTCTTTCTGCTTTGCCTCATCGTCATACAGGACGGCCGCGAGTTCTCTGAGTTCAGCTATTTTTTGTTTCATGTCAGAGTCCGCTTTAGAGCGTGTGCCACTTGCCATGGTGGTGAGGGGTGCTAGGATGGTGAGGGGTGGGTAATGAAGGGGAAAAGCGGAAGGTAGAGTAAGAGGTGGAGACGATGATGGAGATGCTGAAAGCAATTACTTAAGAGTTATAGGAAAGGTGGTATCAGCCTTTGTTTGGTGCTTAAGAACCTGTAAAAGAAGTACAATTACAGCAATACAAAATTAGAAAATTAAAATAGCT
This sequence comes from Biomphalaria glabrata, assembly GCF_947242115.1. Taxonomy (NCBI): domain Eukaryota; kingdom Metazoa; phylum Mollusca; class Gastropoda; family Planorbidae; genus Biomphalaria; species Biomphalaria glabrata. The sequence continues at coordinate 85,666,819 of NC_074711.1, forward strand.
CTGAATGACACTCTTTAGTCTTGTGCTCCAACAATGATGATGGTTAAAATACTGGGGAGTTGCCTGCTGTGCTTGCAGTATTAGTTGGGTAAATCCCGGACGAGGCTCGCCATTGTGACAAGTCGGATTAAGATATTGGCCGTTTTGGGTGTCTAGGGGATTTTATAGTTTGAGAATCCTTACTTGCACATATAAACTACAAGCACAGCGTTATAATGCAGGCAACAAATACTATATTTAGGTGTAAACTTATGTACAGTTTATTATACAAAATAAGATAATGAAGGGTGAAATGCTGTACAGTTGCTAGTATGGGATCTAGCGTATTTACATATATAGGACTATCATCATCAGATATTAGAACCAAGTGGTCTGAGTGTCATTAGGCTGGTTGCTTAGCTTTTGGTCCGATGCCGCACTGATGAGACGGGTGTGGCTGGTACTGATGCTGTCTGCTGGTGGGCTGGCGTAGCGGATCCAGGCTCCGTGTGCAGTCCAACTTGTATGGTTGCAGAGCTAAGCTGCGTCTACCAATCAGTTAAGCCAGTGACGAGTCTGTGGCTAGCGTTGTTACTTGGACTCTTGAAGGATGAGTAGGTCTGATGTCTACAGATCTGGTGCCAGCAAATCTGCTATCAGCTTTAGGTTGCTAAGATTTCAGGCGGATGTAGCCTATAGATAAAAGCTGCAACGATATGATGTATGCGTCGGTTTAGCCATAATGATAACACTGGGAGGTAGATGCCTTTCCGTGAAGGACATCTTCAGACTGGTGTATAGAAACCATAAGCTAGTTTCATATTTATCAAAGGGACCTAACAAATGAATATAGTGTCCCATCAAGGGAGATAACAATAATAATGGGGACTCCCATAAAGGGAAATAACAAACAGTAATAAGTGATATATGATAAGTAATACAAGTGTCGTTCACCAATCACGGTGAGTAGCAAGTACCTACATCGCTTAGATAAATGAGATGAAAGGGGAAGGGGAGATCAACGTCTGATACTCGCCCGTGCTCTCACATAAGTAAACATAGAGCATAAGTAAATGCATACTCAGTAATAAGACATGTTTACATAAGTGTCTTGATAATTCCCTGCCAAGGAATTAATCAATGATAATACATTGAGGGCTCGTGCCGAGCGCTAATATATCCGAGTTAAATTAATAATAGTTAAAGAGCTAAATACATCTGGTAAGAATTGTTAATAAACTCTAGTCCAGCTGGTTTGAACATTTAGCCACAAAAGTCATGATATAAAATATAAGTATACAGTAATCTACTTACATTATCCATGATAAGAATGCACAAATATGTACACAAATAATGTAGTAATAAATGCACAAAAATATATATACATTACTAAGTAAAATGGTTCTCAAGCACTTTACTAAGTTACATACCACCAATCCAAAGTGAAATAAGGGAATGAAATTAGTCTAGAGCTCAAGCAAGAGATAGATGTGCTCCCTGTGGGCTCTCCAGCGTGAATGAGATCGGACGACGAAGTTTGTCCATATACACGTGGATAGAAAGGGGGGGGGGGTGAGTGGCGGGAGGCAAGTGCAAAGGTGGTCTAGACTACCTGGCGTCTTTGACAAAGAGATCATCGCTTGACCGTGACGGCGTTTCCGGTATATAGACATTGCGCGAAGGCGCGAGTTGAAAGTCCAGGAAATCATCCCAGGTGGTCAGGTGGATTATGAAGGGGAGATTATCAGAGCTCGGCACATCAAGGGAGATTATATTATGATAATGGCTAGTGCTAGACGAACAGCGTTGCCCGAGGCGTTGAGTTGAATGGGCACTTTGAAGTGACCAGCCGCTCCCGGAAGGGGGGGGGGTCAACGGATGTTTGCCACGATGGATGGAGGGAGTGTACTCTTGTCAAGAGTCTAGTGTGACACGTGTCAAGGTGGGGATAGTCAAATGTGACATCGCTGCCATAGGGGGTGGGGTTGGATTGAAGGGGTGGTGGTTGTGTTTTTAGCGCTTAAACGCTAAATTAGAGCAATTGATGATTAATAGCGAGTAAATAAATTAATTAAATGCTTAGACCTGAGTGATACCTCGAGTGAGCTAAAACGGTTCGTCACACCAACAATACTTGAAATGTTACAGATGGCAGCACTGTCGTAGTTAAACAAGTGTCCGCTTGTAGCGTGCTCGTCTCCTCGGATTTACTTTATTGCGTAAACCCTAAAAATGTACATTTTTTGGCACTATAATATACATACTAAATAAGAAGGAAAATTAACTTTTATTAACTAGAAGTACTCCCTGTCTGCTATAATCAAATATGTTGTAGATATTAGCATTTTTTTTATTAATATATGAGTTTTTATTAAAGTTTTCAAAAAGCTGTAGGGGGCCTCCACATAGTTAAATATGGCCCTGCCCTGTGGAAGGTTTAGACTAGGAAGTAGGCTACCTTCAACTCTGGAGGAACATCCGAAAAATGTCTAACATTTTACAAAACTTGTGGCCAGCTTAACTCTTTCTCTCCTAACTAACGATACCAACGTTGATTCCACCAGAATGTGGTAAATAATTACGGAGAGAAAGAGTTAACAACCAACCGCCGTTACTTCCCCATTATGGTCGGCTACCCTTTAGAGTTGGATAGGCTCAAGGGACATCCGAAAATACAGGGTCTTTGCTAGAATGTTATGGTCGGCTACCCTTTAGAGTTGGATAGGCTCAAGGGACATCCGAAAATACAGGGTCTTTGCTAGAATGCGAATTCGAGACTCTTCCGTTCCTAAGTCAGGCGATACCACTCGGCCACCGAGTCCCATTTCCCAATCCATGACGTTTCCTACTCCCTTACAAAAAAAGTATCCAGCTACTATCGAAATTCTTTTTTTTTACGAGGAGACCTGTCCCTTTAATTCATCTGTCTCTTAAGTCTCAGGCCCGATTCTTTGATGGACATAAAACGGCTATTCATTGACGTCTTCCTTCTTCAAGACACAGCTACAAGCTTCCAGATGTGAAAGGAAAAAAAAGTGGGCTCGTGTATTCTGGGGGGAAGGGGGGTTGTTGAGAAGAGATGTCGTACGGTGCGTTACCAATATGGCGGATATCTTAACAAGAAAGAAAAAAAAAGCTTAGGATTGTAGCTTTTTCTTTATTACGCAAAATGGACAGAAAGTTCGATAACCCGATAGTAAAGTCCAAATGAGGACAAAAAGGGAGAGTACAAAGAATTTAAAAAGGTGAAAGGTTAGCGGATTGAGCAGGGGAAGAAACCCACTATGACGTCTCTTTGTGGAACAATCGATTTATTCTTCTTTATGTTTCCATTAAATTCATTTTTTTTTAAGTTTTTACAGAGTACATCAAATAACATGAAAGAGAAAAATGATTTAAGGATTAATATTTTCACTACAATTTCTGCCATGTTAAATTCCAACGACGATCCCCTATCATATGTATTGTCAATTTTCGCAATTTTTTTGTTAAGCGCGATTTCAGGCGTTCAGAATCATATTGCACTATGATCCTATCAATGGTCTGGACCAATGCTTTTGTTTTGTAAAAAAAATAGGTGCCGGTACTCAGTGATGAATTGCCTAACTATAAACGGCTAATAAATTAATAATAAACGTTAAAATACAAAAATAGTAATAATTTTTTCACCACTTTGAAAAAGGTGCCGGTACGCCGTACCGGTGCGTACCGTCAGAAAAAAAGCATCTGGTCTGGACCATTAGGAAAGGAATGGGGAAGAAGGAGGTATCGGGTTACAGGTTACCGTGGAAAAAATTATGTCAAACATCTAAAAAAAAACAACTTTTAATAATCACAACTATATCAACTTATCAAGACACTGATATATCCGCCTTCCTGTATTGATATAAATCGATTCTGGTGATACTTGTTCGTTTGTCTGTATCTTATCTTATCTTGTATAATACAGACGTTACTTCAAAAGAGAAGATGATTACGTCCTAAGCGTCATGCATTTAGTCATGCATATTAAACAATGACCTAAATTCTGCCAAGTCACTGGTTTTCCTGGCCAGCTTAATAGCACTAGGAAAGAAGGAGTATTGGTACAAATTTGTCCTAGCATATGGAACGAAAATGTGCCTTTATCTTTGTGTCTTTCAGAGTATTTTATTAGATTTTGTCTTTGTATTTGAAGATTATGGTTCAGTGTTTTATGTATAATTGCTACTTTACTTTTGAGTCTTCTGTCCTGAAGGCTTTCTAAATTTAGTGATTTTACTAAAGGTGTTATTCTAGTCCACAGGTTGAAAACCTCTGATATATATAAACCAAAAAAAAAAAAGAAGTTTTGCGCACTGTCAGTGCATCTATAAAGTAGGTTAGTTGGTAAGTCACTCATTCCAATCTAACACTTTAAGGAGAATCAACGATTCGAGAAAGACGGTCGACAAATCTTGCCTGGTGCCCCAACGGTTCAACAGACTAAGGGATAGGTAAAGGTAAAGGTAAACGATGCTAGGAACAGTGCTAGAAATAGCCATGAAAGCTAAAAATAGAGTTATAATTCCTTTTTCAATGTCGGAGAAGCTGATGATTAGAGAGGATATATATATATAAACGAAGATAGCCTAATAATCGGAGTCGGTCAAAGTAGTTTTAATCGTCATGTTAAGTCTATGTTTTTGAAAGCATTATTGAAATCAATTTTAATGTATGTAAATTGTGTGTGCCCATTCTGATCATGATTTCCATATAGAGAATTAAAATGTTTTATTTTGTACAGAAGAACTATACCATTTTCTCAATTAAGATATCTCTGGAAACTCAGTGTAATTAGGGTCAAGAGACATAACTTCTGACCATCTTAAAACCTATTAATCCAGTACTCCCGTTGTGCCAGTCAGTAGCAATGACTCACATGCAATATAAAAAATGGCTTACTCCATTGTATTTCTTTATAGTTTTCTTTCCCTTTAATATTTCAATTTGTAACTCTCTTCTCGTGAGTAGATGTCAACCCATCAAACTCTCCTGAACACTATCTTAACGCTCCAGAGAGCACGTCTGAAAGACTCGTCTCGCGCCAATAAGGGGAAGCAATACATGTCTAGACATGATATACTTTACCAAACGACAAGAATTTTTTCCCCAAAAAATTGTATTTCTCTTTGAAAATATAAGCATTGTAACCATAGCAACAACGGTTAAATAGGCACGCGGCGTTTATGTAGGGTAGACATTTAAGACTTGTGATTTCATTGATAAGTCACATTAATATCAGAAGACAATGTCTTTGTTTTGATGCGAGTTCTTTTTAACTGTTAATGATTTCCATTTTATAAAAATTATTCTTCAATGATGCAAGGACAAGTGTACGTACAAGAGATTTATTTTACAAATAGTTTTACCATTCCAACTCTAGTATCTGTACGATTCTAACTTCTACAAACTTTCTACTGTTCGCTCAACAAGTTCTCACTTCTCATTACAAGTTCTAGCTCTACTTTGGCTCTCCAAGTTCTAAATAAATCTCTCTACAAGCTCCAAGTTCTGACTAACACTCTCAACAAGCTCCAAGTTCTAACTAACTTTCTCTACAAGCTCCAAGTTCTGACTAACTCAACAAGCTCCAAGTTCTAACAAACTCTCTCTACAAGCTCCAAGTTCTAACTAACTCTCTCTACAAGCTCCAAATTCTAACTAACTCTCTCTACAAGCTCCAAGTTCTAACTAACTCTCTCTACAAGCTCCAAGTTCTGACTAACTCTCTCTACAAGCTCCAAGTTCTAACTAACTCTCTCTACAAGCTCCAAGTTCTGACTAACTCTCTCTACAAGCTCCAAGTTCTAACTAACTCTCTCTACAAGCTCCAAGTTCTGACTAACTCTCTCTACAAGCTCCAAGTTCTAACTAACTCTCTCTACAAGCTCCAAGTTCTGACTAACTCTCTCTACAAGCTCCAAGTTCTAACTAACTCTCTCTACAAGCTCCAAGTTCTAACTAACTCTCTCTACAAGCTCCAAGTTCTAACTAACTCTATCTACAAGCTCCAAGTTCTAACTAACTCTCTCTACAAGCTCCAAGTTCTAACTAACTCTCTCTACAAGCTTCAAGTTCTAACTAACTCTATCTACAAGCTCCAAGTTCTAACTAACACTCTCAACAAGCTCCAAGTTCTAACTAACTTTATCTACAAGGTCCAAATTCTGACTAACTCTCTCTATAAGCTCCGAGTTCTAACTAACTCTCTCTATCAGCTCTGAGTTCTAACTAACTCTCTCTACAAGCTTCAAGTTCTAACGAACTCTCTCTACAAGCTCCAAGTTCTAACGAACTCTCTTTACAGACTCCAAATTCTGACTAACTCTCTCTGTAAGCTCCAAGATCTAAAGAACTCTCTCTATAAGCTCCATGTTCAAACTAACTATCTCTATAAGCTCCAAGATCTGACTAAAACTAGCAAAATCAGACCTTAAATATCCTATTGCTTCACCCCCCTTCTATTTCACAAGTACCTGTTCAAACACACCATGTAGAGACTTTTATTGCCTCGCGTCTCACAGCCACCCACCCGTATCGTATCCACACACATCTTTCTCTCATCCAGACATGGACACATGTACCCTCTCGTCTTTTCAGTCTCCAGAGTTTTGTTGGTTAAAATATCTTTTCAACTGAGTAGTACTCCATTCGGAGGTCTGGACTGCACTATTCCAGACGGAGGTCTATGTCTCACTACGCTCTACTACTGCATATAAACCCATCATGAAGTTTTTTTTTCTGGAACTGGTGAATGTGATGGCGTGAAGGACCCTGTATCCAGGATGTGACGATTCCACAGGGCATACCCAGGGCACAGTCCAACATAAGCTTTCTACTGCAAAATAGTTTCATTTGGAGAGCTCTGTGGATGGCGGAGAATGGACCGTTGGCCAACCCCAACCAAGTCCCATGGATATTCCAGTTACAGTTTTTAGACCCGGATGTTCTTTTACGTCAGTTTTGGAGCAAATTGCCAAGACCGAAAAGTTCCTTAAAATTCGGGAATTATATGTATAAAAAAAAAGCCTGAGGAAACAAACCAATCTACACCCGTAGCGTATCGTCTTTCTTTCAGCCAGACATCGACACATGCCCCCTCTTGTCTGTTCAGTCTCCACAGTCTCGTTGGTCAAAATATCTTTTTCATTGAGTAGTACTGTGTCTTCCTTCGATCAGTCAGTAAATATTTATGTGTAACAGAGGTATCATCTTATCTTATCTTATGAAATCCAGGTAGGGTACTGATTCACAGAAATTTAAAATTTGTTTTACAGCAGTATGCACATTTTCATCTTTTGTTCGTATTTACATTCCAGTTGAGATAAAATTATATTGTGGCAATTATATTATCGGTAGTGCTACCTGCTGTCTGAAAATCAAGTCACCTTTAAAGATGGCTGAATGGTTCTGGAAGTGACTGTTTGATATTTTTCGTTTTACATATCTTTAAAATATTGGCCTAAATATATAAGCTTCGTGTAAAAATTGAATAATCTCGTTTTGAGATGTAAACTTTCCATTTAAAACATTTTCCTTTTTAAAACAAAAAAGTTTGCGCAGAAATATGTGCTTATTTTGCATGTTTTCTTCCAATTATCTCCCATTAATGTCAGACATTTACAAGAAATAGCCAGGGGAAAGAATTTACTCAGGACAAGTATCTAGCATATTGATTGTCCGAAGGAGGAAAGGGAGAGGTAACTGTATTGACAAAACTCGAAAGGGGCATCTATGAAAAAGAAAAGTAACTCCTTCTGGGGGGATGGCTACCTGGTCGTGCGGTATGCGCGCTGAACTGTCGTTCGGTCGTCTCGTTGGCCCCTGGTTCATAACCCTGCCCGCTGCGACAAAGTGAAGAAGGTTTTGACATGACGATAATGGTAAAACGGCAGTCCGACATTTGGACAAATTCCGAGCATCGCCACAAGACAGCAGAGTTTAAGTCATTGGTTAACACACAGGACTAGATTGACATACGACATGAGTAGGACGTAATCATCTTTTTTTTTTTTGAAGTAACGTCTGTAATATATAAGACAAGATAAGACAAAGTGTATGTGTCTGTGTGTGTGTGCATTCTTCATTTATACAGCAACAAGTAACACAACCAGTCACAAAGCATTGGTTTACCGACTTTTAAACATCTTACACCGTTAAGTTACACGGTCGGAATAAGCATGCAGAACATTCAGACGACGTAGGCGGCTAAATACCGTGCAATTTGAAAACTACAATGTCAAGGCCGCTTTATTCGCATTTTGCCGTGCGGTGTATTCTATCTATGTGCAACCAGCCTAAACTGTCCGAACATAGAGGACTAGGATCATACATGCAAATACACAGCGATTCACACACATGAATGCAGAAACTCTTATGCACATGCATGTAAACACACACACACGAGAAACCAAGGAGACGGAGATCTAAATAATGTAATTCCGTGCACTGCTGAAAACTAAATAGATCTAGTCAGCGATCTTTTTACAAAGCTTCTATCAGCTCTGTCTGTCTGTCTGTCTGTCTGGGCAAAAGTTTGCACACGTTATTTCTCCAACACCCAGTTTCGGATCAAGCTGAACTTTTGCACATCTAAGAATCAATTTTAAAAAATAAAAAATTAACCCATTAGTTAATTGTAAATAAATTACTTTGTTTGGTATCTCAAACAAAGGAAAGAAATAGTACTTAACCAAAGTGGTGTTATAGCCTGAATTAGTCCCCTTATAGATTGTCATCTGAGGCTTATTACAAATTTACTTACATGATTGATCCAAACTAATTGACCGACTTAATATACGCTTTGGTTTTGTTTTGTTTTTTTGTTTTTTAGAGGAATATTTTTTTTGCTTGTTTTAAAGTGAAAATGATAGAATAGGAAGGAAGAAAATGGTTAAGAGAGAGAGAGAGAGAGTGAGAGAGAGAGTGAGAGAGAGAGAGAGAGAGTGAGAGAGAGAGAGAGTGAGAGAGAGAGAGAGAGTGAGAGAGAGATCAAGAGAGTGAGAGAGAGTGAGAGAGAGAGAGTGAGAGAGAGAGAGAAAGAGAGAGTGAGAGAGTGAGTGAGAGAGAGAGAGAGAGTGAGAGAGAGAGTGAGAGAGAGAGAGAGTGAGAGAGAGAGAGAGTGAGAGAGAGAGAGAGTGAGAGAGAGATCGAGAGAGTGAGAGAGAGTGAGAGAGAGAGAGTGAGAGAGAGAGAGAAAGAGAGAGTGAGAGAGTGAGTGAGAGAGAGAGTGAGAGAGAGATAGTGAGAGTGAGAGAGAAAGAGAGAGAGTGAGAGAGAGAGAGAGAAAAGAATGTAGGGATCAGATCGTCACACAAACTCGCAGATATGTCGAATCGGACAACAAAAATATTATCAAATCTGTTCTAACAATCAAGAGTTACACTGAAAGAGACAGAGGGAGAGGGAGAGAGAGAGAGAGAGAGAGAGAGAGAGAGAGTATAAAATTAACACAGATTGTGAGAGCAAAAGCGAGTGTATAAGTATAGAGGAGGGATAGAAAGTAAAATTAAAACTCATTCCATACGTTAGTTTTTGTCAATGCAACGGAGCAAATAAATATGGCTGAACAATTTTCTAGTGATAGTATTGTATGTTCTTATATACAATAATTTTTTTTAGTTTTTATTGCAAGTAGCATATCTATTCTTTGACATTCAATAAGGAATGTGGTACATCAAACATTAATAAGATAATTACAGAAATAAAAAAGTTATTAAACTTTAAGTACAACACTGAGGAAAAAATATTAAAAATAAAAATTTAAGCTCAACTTACGGTTATGGAAATCCATAAATATTAATCCGATGAAGCTGATTTTTACATAATTTTTTACCAAAATATGTTTCTAAGACAATATGAAAGTTTCTTTGAAATAGAACAAGAAATAAAAAAGTTATGAATATTTTTGTCCACACACCTGAATTTTGTTTACACATTTTCTAAGGACAACTGAACTTTTTACACTGTAGTATACAAATTCTAAAGATAAAAACGTTTAACAGCCAACTAGGGGGGAGGAGATTTGGAGCCTACATCGACTTTCTTGGTTCTCACACAGTCAAAATCTTTGGACCATGTGGTAGTGTTTGCAGTTTTGATGCGGAGACCATGGCAGTCTGTGAAGCCTTAAAAGTCATTGACTCTCAACTCGGCGAGGGACATTTGAGGGCAACACAGATTGTTGTGGTCACTGACTCAAAATCTGTACTACATGCTTTGCAAAGCCCCGGACCATGGCCCCCCAATATCAACACTGTCATCATGGCTTCACATAACATCAAACAACGCTATGGCACCCCTGTAATAATGCAGTGGGTACCGAGTCACATAGGTGTGACTGGCAACACAATCGTAGACTCTTTGGCCCACCAGGGAGGGCAAATTCCACCCACTGATCAGGCTGTAAGCTTTCATCAAGCCCTGGCTATAATACAAAAAACAGAAATGGAAAAGTGGTTTGAGTGCTGGGACAAGTCCCAAAAAGCCCGTGGAGTCTGGGAGCGCATGAGGCGCCCTGACCGCACTTCCCCGTGGTGGAGGCTGTCCAGGCCTGAGCAAGCTATTATAGCACAGTGCAGGACAGGCCACTGTCCTGTCGGCTCATATTTCTCTCGCCTATGGCCAAATTTCGATTCACGGTGCCCTCGCTGCGGGGAAGAAGAGGAAACCGTGCCTCATATTCTGTTTGACTGCCCCAGACTTGCTGATCTCCGTCTCGACAGGTCTGGGAAACCCAAAATTCTCGACCTGTATGGCGACATTCATGCACTACGCAAGACAGCAGGGTTTCTGTCCAGGGCTTTTGCAAGAGAGGATTTGAGCCTCTCAAGCCCTCACTCTAATGGAGTTTGATGATGATGAACAGCCAACTAAGTTATTGCCCTTCATAAAAGGATTTGAAGCCTCCTTTAGGATGTCTAATAGAACTACTTCTGTTTCATGCTTTTACATGGATTCTGATCTAAAACTAAAGCAGGTTCCTTCCTTTGTTTTGCTAGACTTAGACTGAGAGACACAGTCTCGAAGACTGTCAAGTTCTAGATCTAGATCTAAAATATCACTAGTTTACTTTCACTAGATCTATCATTATCCGATTCAGAATAAATAGAATCACCTGACTGGCTTCTTCAGCCGTTATACATTTGTATATAATATCCTTACGTCGAGAGTTATCACTGAAAGAAGCCATTGAATCAGCTGGTTTTGTTGTCACAAATGTTTGTGTCAAAAACTGTAACATAGTGTGGTAAAGTGTCTATAACAAAATAAAAAAAAACTGTGCTATAAATAAACCAAAACAACATAACGGTCGTTGAACCTCTTCTGAATAGAAGTAATGAAAAGTATTTAAAATAAAAGTACTTTAAAAAGTAGAAATACGCATTAAAAGAAACAATATACGTTTGGCGCAGCCTGCGGCAATACGTAGTCTATTGAAATCGCCTTGGCGCACTGTGCGGCTATACGTATCGAATGTAAAGTCCTGAGAGAGAGAACAATGAAGAAAGGTAAAGGTAGAAAAATAAGAGAGAGAGAGAGAGAGAATGCAAGAGACAGAGAGTGACAAAATGACAAATTAAGAAAGTGTGTGAGAGAGAGAGAAACAGTGATGGTGAGAGAAGAAGATAGAGCACATGAATGAAAGAAATAGAGACAGAGATAGAGAGAGAGAGAATGAAAGAGAAATATTAAGATATAAAATGAAAGACAGAGTGAAATAGCGAAATAGTGAAAGACAGAAAATGAAAAAGAGACAAATAGAGAGAACGAGATTTAAATAAACAAAATTAATTCCTTAAAAATTAAAGAATATCGAACATTACTGAATGTTTCTGTCTTAAGGGTTCATACTAACTTCATACTGTCCAGACAAGGATAAAGAGCAAAATTAGAAGATTTCTAAAAATCTCTCCATAATTAAGAGCACATTTTTGTTAAAGAAAATATTTCAACAAATTCTCCTCTTCAGGCTTAATTAAGCACTTTGCAAAATTAATATTCAATTTTTAAAATAATTAATTAATACTTTTTTTATATCATTAATGAAGACTTGACTTATTCAACGAATTCAACCAATGGTGAAGATTTCCTCAATTTTTTTTTTTTACTTTAACCGAAATTCAAATGAAAAGCAACTGACAACTAACCATTTCATCTTGCCCTGTGATATTTTTCGGTCAAAAGGCACTAAAGTACTTCAAATCGCTTAATGCAGCAGAAATTTTTAAGATCTAATTTGTATATATACACAAAAACACGTTTGGCGATACATGAAACTAGTAGGGCCTTAAGTTCAACATATGAACCAATGACAGACCCAATAGGACGATGGAAATCCTTTGAAAGACATTGAAATGTAAGAGAACATGACGTTTTTGGGTGAAGTCATCACTAAAATAAATACAACAAAGCTGAAACTGAAGAAAGAAAGCAAATGATAAACATATCTTTCGGCACACTCCATAAAACAGTATACATGATAGCGAATTAAAAATGTACATATTAAATCCTTATCAAATCTAACACATAATTCCAGAACAATAAATAAACAATTTTGAGAATTAATTGGTAGACTCTTAACTCTTATACAGCCACTTTAATAGAATCTCTAAGCCTAATTTAGCATTAATTCAAAGCCTAAGTTAGCATTAACTCTAAGCCTAATTTAGCACTAACTCAAAGCCTAATTTAGCACCAACTCAAAGCCTAATTTAGCACTAACTCAAAGCCTAATTTAGCATTAACTCAATGCCTAATACAGCATTAACTCAAAGTCTAATTTAGCATTAACTCAAAAGCCTACATTAGCATTAACTCAAAAGCCTAAATTTAGCATTAACTCAAAAGCCTACATTAGCATTAACTCAAAAGCCTATATTTAGCATTAACTCAAAGCCTAATTTAGCATTAACTCAAGCATTATTTTAACTTTTCTTTATTTCTCTTTCTCCCACTTAATTATTCCACCCCTCCCCTATCGTGGAGACACTCCATGGCCAAACTTTCGTGTGGACAAGTTTGTTTCTATGTTAAACATCTGAAAGAAACAAACTCCAACACCAAAAATATATTCGTAATTTCAAAACAATTATCACTGCCCTTAGCACATTATCCTAAACTTTTTCTGATTTTGAAAAAAAAAAAGATATATTAGCATAAGAGATTACAAAAGGATGCCAGTTATTTTTGTTTTGTTTTGTTTTTTTTTTTTTGTGTTCCAGTTCAGATTTTACAATGTGTAAAACCTTTCGTCTTCACTCTCTTCTTGTTTCAGTTCTTTTCGTTTCTTTCCGACGTTTCCAGATTTACATTTTTTAGTTTATCAGCCATCTTATTTAAGCCTTTGGTGACTTAAAAAAAAAAGGAAGTTGTGTTATAAAGTTCAGTGTTAGTGTGAGAGGGGGTAACTGCTGTGTGGGCGACATCCTTTCCGACCATAAACAATGCCCAGGCTTTCATCTCACTTGCTCTGAGATGAACCATAGTCGTTCTACGACTGAAGGAGGCCAATGATGGTGATGATGATATATGCAGGGCGTTTTTTTTGTGACGGTATATATATATATAAATATATATATATATATATATATAGAGAGAGAGAGAGAGAGAGATTGATTGATTGATGGATTGATTGATTGTAATTCTGTAATAACGTTTTGTGTTCTAAAAGGCCGGATTAACTTATTTTATACTATTTGCTCTGTTGATACGTTGTTTGTTGCACTTAAGAACTCGCGACTTTAAGTAATATTATATCATTACAAGTAAACAGTCTCACGGTTTATTCAACAACACCTTTACTCTACACTACCAACCACCACCAATTTTATATATATACATATATATATATATATGTATATGGGGAAGGGGTGATTTGGTGTGCTGTGAGTTGGTGTGTGTGTGTGTGTTTGTGTAAGTCACTCACCACATCGATAATCTGCTGTAATATTATTCCAAAGCTGACATTTATAGGCTCGGACTCGTTGACCACGGGGCGCTCCAGTTTGTTGTAAACCGACTCCTCGAACAGATGACGCAGGACCCTCCTCTCGTGTTCGCCCTGCCGACTTCCTTGTGGGCATACCATTTGGAAGCAAGAAGAAGTAGAAGAAAACAAAAAACCAAGTTATTAGGTTTAAAGAGCTAAAGAGAAAAATACTGAAACAATGTTGATAACACAAGGTCTCAGTTGGAAATAGCACTACAGAAATCTTAATCAGTGGATGTTCTAGGTTTTAAAATTATATATCATTTCTTTAGGTACGTTCGTTGACTTAGTTTACAGTATCTGTAGATTTGTAAGGATTACAAAGGAAGGCTGCCTGGTCGTGCGGTTTGCGCGCTGGACTGTCGTTCAGATTTATCGATGGTCGAGGGTTCAATCCCTACCCGCTCCCATCCCCCGTCGTCCTGCGGGAGGTTTGGACTAGGAAGTAATTATCTTCAACTCTGAAGGAGCATCCGAAACATGTAAAACAAACATTTTACTGTTGACTTTTTCTTATACAAATATAAATTACGTACACTTCTTGCTGCCCCTAGCGCCCTGGGTGCTTGGCACCCTCGGCACGCCCCTGGGTGCACTCATACTTTCTGTGTATTTTTCTCGTTGATAGTTAAGTTGACTTATAATGTTTCTGTGGCCAAGGGTTAACGAGCAGGGTGCCATGTTGCCAGCACATAAAACCAACCGCCTTTACTTTCCCCAACTAAAGCCAGGTACCCATTGGAGTTAAGTCAACTCAGTGTCGTCCAAAAAATTCCGAAATTCAAAATCTCAGTCTTTACCGAGATTTAAACCCAGGACGCCAGGTTCGGAAGCAAAGCGCTTAACCACTCAACCACCGCGCACCATCACGTTAATAGTTAACAACTAAAAGTACTTTGGGAGAGTACACAATTTTATCGGTCACGTGATCTAAGCTTTTCCTAGAATTCATCACAGTGATCGCTGAGCCACGTTTAGCCTCTTTCCTATAGCTCGGGCAATCGCCCCCTATGCGAAATGGGGACCGTACTTCTTATGAGATTCGCGTAACATATCCTTAGGCTAGGCATACCATGATACCATGTTTCACAATCAGCCATGTTTCACAATCAGCCATGTTTCACAATCAGTCATGTTTCACAATCAGTCATGTTTCACAATCAGTCATGTTTCACAATCAGCCATGTTTCACAATCAGCCATGTTTCACAATCAGTCATGTTTCACAATCAGCCACGTTTCACAATCAGCCATGTTTCACAATCAGCCATGTTTCACAATCAGCCATGTTTCACAATCAGCCATGTTTCACAATCAGCCATGTTTCACAATCAGTCATGTTTCACAATCAGCCATGTTTCACAATCAGCCATGTTTCACAATCAGCCATGTTTCACAATCAGTCATGTTTCACAATCAGCCATGTTTCACAATCAGCCATGTTTCACAATCAGCCATAACTTTTGGAGCAGAAAATTGGAAAACAAAACAAACGGCCATCACCGTCTAACACAGCGGTTCTCAACCTTTTAAGCTCGGCGACCCCTTTTTACAATCCCCCACTCTGCCGCGACCCACACACACACACGCATACAGCAATAGAGTAGACAATACCAATCCATATTTTCGATGGTCTTAGGCGACCCCTGGCAAATGGCCAATCGACCCCCAAGGGGGTCGCGACCCACAGGTTGAGAACCCCTGGTCTAACAGAAGAGCTTAAATCCTTAGACGCTAGCTGAAAAGAGGCAGTGGATGTCGCTTCTGACCGATCTTAAGGGAGAGAGCGTTCGTACTAATCTTTATTTTAGATCTCTTGTAATCTGGATCCATTGTTCTATTGATCTCTGCACCAGAGACATATTCACTAGATTTGTATGTGTGATGCTGTGTTTGTTTTTGGTTATTATTATTTGACTATTCAAGTTAAAATAGTTACCTTTCAATAGAGAAAGCAGAAGCCACAGCACTGGCATATGGAATGCGATCTCCATTGGTCAAGATACAAGAGCAACAAAATGTGGGTTCTTTCTTCGGTTCCAATGGACATTACGCCTTGTTCACAAAGCTTCTGAAATCAAAGATAAGTAAACCTGGGTTTTTATCAAAATTGTAAATGTCGGGGATTTTGTTCTCATATAGTTCGCTAAGGTTTTCGTTCGGCCAGTTAAGACATGCTAAAAATAAAATTGACGTAAGTTCTTTAAACACATTCATCTAAGGCAGCGGTTCTCAACCTTTTAGGCTCGGCGACCCCTTTTTACAATCCCCCACTCTGCTGTGACCCCCCCAACACACACACAGCAATAGAAGAATGGACAAAAACAATCCACATTTTCGATGGCCTTAGGCGACCCCTGGCAAATAGTCAATCGACCCTCAAAGGGGCGCGATCCACAGGTTGAGAACCCCTGATCTAAGGTTTGAGAAGACATAGCCACCCAAGCTACATTGCATCTGGTCGAAGTTTTAGGAACTCTTATGTCACGGCTTCTGTTGGCTACAGTAGAAGAATGTTATAGAACATCTACATGGAAAAATTGCAAAATGTAACTGTGACATATATGTTGTGTGTGTGTGTTTGTTTGTTTGTTTTCTTGTAGTCTCCCTTGTTCTACTGTTCAGTATGTTCACGTGTTCACGGTTTACTCTGAAGTGTGTCAGTAGTGTGTACTGTGTAGTCACTGTGTATTAGTCTCTGCTGGTCGTCCTATCTTTGTTTCACGTAAATAAAAATGGAGTGTAACTTTTAAACATCAGTATTGTTAGTGTATTGTGATAATATAACAGTAACTTGTACTTAATCTATAGGCCCTAATATAAAGCAGAAAGTAAGGTAGGTAGGTGGGTGGGTGGGTGTGAGAGAGAGTGTGTGTATGAGAGTGTGTGTGTGTGATTGTGTGTGTGTGAGTGTATGTATGTATGTATACAATATATACATACCGAATAGAAATCAAAACCGTTTGATCAATCTTGATAAAATTTGACCTAAATGCTCCTAGGGTACTAACTGGAACAGTAACGTATGTAAAGTAGCCATAAATCCAGCTTAAGACGCTCAAAAAAAAAAAGTTCCCAACTCTATGAAAATATTACTATTTCATGGATCTAGGTCATATAGCCATGTTTACATGAGACAAGACCGAAAGGATCTAGATCTAATTTTAAGACCTACACTTCGCAAAGATAGTTGTTTTATTTACTTTGACACATATAAATATATAATATTGTCTATTCATTTCATTATTTAATCAAATTAACCTTCATATTTGTGTTTCAAAAGCATTTTTACATAAATTCGTTCCTCATATCTACGTATTTAGACATCCTGACGTACTTTATATCCCATTCATCGCGCGCTTCTTTCATTTTAATAGCTAAAATTTATCTATATTAAAGAAACCTTTAACAAATCGGGTAAACCCGTTTCATAGTATTTTATATTAGATATGAATGTATCGGCTTAACGGGTAAACCCATTTTCACAGAACTACTTTTATTTTCTTTGCGAAAGAGAAAAACTTGAAAGGATCATTAGCTAAGTTTGACAAACATCTAAATCCAATCCCCTAGATTAGTAATACACAAACTAAGGCCCGCAGGCCGCGGGTAATATCCGGCTAGTTTTTAATATGAGCTTTTAAATTCATGAGCTCAAAATCCTGGGTGGTTGGATGGGCGCGATTTCGAAAACGGCTCGAAAGATTTTTCTAGAAATTTGACAGTGTATGTGGTGTTTATCTTTGGGGAAAATATTACTAGCTATTTAGAAACACGGGGAAAAACTCTAGTTTGAGTTTTATAATTGTTTCATTTGTTGTTGATGTAGTTTTGTTTAGATTTTTTATTTTTGTTTTCGACTAAATATGTAATGGTAATGTCAGTTTCAGGGCCGGTTTTCACAAAGCTTTATTGTGTCGCTGATGTAATTTAATGTAATTGATTTATAAGATATATTAATTAAAAACTGTGCTTCCAAGTCTATGGGGTTCTAATAACGAAACATCGACCAGCCACATTGAAGATTTGGGAAACTGACACACGGATTGGTTGGACTTAGACTTTGATCCTCCAGCATTGCGTGACAAGCTGTCCATGACCTCTAACATTGGTACCACGACCTTTATCATTGGTACCATGACCTTTAGCATTGGTACCACGATCTTTAACATTGGTACCATGACCTTTAGCATTGGTACCACGATCTTTAACATTGGTACCATGACCTTTAGCATTGGTACCACGATCTTTAACATTGGTACCATGACCTTTAGCATTGGTACCACGATCTTTAACATTGGTACCATGACCTTTAGCATTGGTACCACGACCTTTAACATTGGTACCACGACCTTTAACATTGGTACCATGACCTTTAACATTGGTATCACGACCTTTAACATTGGTACACTGTCTCCACAAAGATCTGTCACTGGCAATGTCTGAAGCCTCTTTCTACCTGGTGTCCAGTGCTCTGGGGTCCTCCATGAAAGTGTGACGCCATGTTATACGAGGACACTGATGCTCAAAATATGGTCCTCACTTTCTCTCTGATGGATTGGTACCATGACCTTAAACATCGGTACCATGATCTTTAACATGATCTTTCATATATCACATTTATTAATGTAAGTACTAGATCCACAGATTTCTAATAAAATTGTTTCAGGTCAATTTCATTTCGTTATTGTACCTTTTCGGTCATGTGGCCCGCGATAAGAGTGTCGGAAATCAAAATGGCCCGAAGGTCGAATTAGGTTGGGCATCACTACCAGAGGGCATGAAGAGGGCATGAAGATCAAATTTGGCCGTGGGGGGGGGGGGTAAGGATAATGGGTATTGATTAAAATGAAAGTTTGTGTTCAGTCTTATCAATAATAATGCGCACATCTTTCCAGTCTTCCGCCTCTCTCTCTCTCTCTCTTCTCTCTCTCACTTACTCAGTCTCTCTTTTCTCCCAATTGTCAATCATTCACGATACAGGACTCATTAAATAATGTAATTTCTAAAACATGTTATTTTTTATATATAGTTACATTTGCACTTGAATTGATTTTTTTTGGTTCATTACTTCCCCTTTTTAAATAAATCAATACCAAGTAATGTGACAGGACCAAAACAATATGTTGTGACAAAAGAATAGTCTCCCTTGTTAGTTGTCATGGAAGCCAATGCAACTAATGTTTAATATTTAGAAAGCTCACATTGTCTGTCTGACCAAAAATATTGTACATATTATTTCTCCCTCACCCAATCTCGGATAAAGCTGAACTTTTGCAGAATTTCTTCTTTTATCTGACAACACAAGAATCAATAACAAATATTAATCAATTGTTAGTAAAAATGTTTTACATGTTTCGAATGTTCCTTCAGAGTTGAAGATAATTTACTTTCTAGTCCAAACCTCCCGCAGGACGACGGGGGATGGGAGCGGGCAGGGTTTGAACCCTGGACCATCGATAAATCTGAACGACAGTCCAGCGCGCAAACCGCACGACCAGGCAGTTGATTAACTATTGGAAAAAAATTTTTTTGCTATCTTGAACAAGGGAAAGAAATAGTACTTGACAGTTGTGGTGGTATAAGTTGAATTATACCCCTTGAGGACCCTCGAACCCTTAGTAAACATTTTTTATGCATTTAAAGAACGATAATGTAAACATTCAACAAGATACCCCCTTCTTCCCTCCCCTTTTCCCAACTGGTCCAGACAAGTGATAGGATCGTAGCGCATTGAGAAAGATAAAAGCTAAACAAAAACAATCGGTAAAAAATTATTTCCAATCTTATTGATTTTTTATGTCGAAGTCGATGATTAACCTAATAACGAGCTATAATTATTTACTCCGACTTGTTCACGTTGTTAATACCAAACAACAGACAATACAACGTCATTCAAAGGGACATTATTCTTACTTTTAATAATTACTCTCGCAATTAGAATATTACTTTTTAATTATCTTTTGTTCCACTTCTTCCATTGTATTCTAAATCTTAACCTTCACCTTTCACCTGGCCACCGCCCTCTAATCCTACGACCTGGTTTTTTTGTTTTTTTTTTTCATTTGTTTTTTTTTAATGTCAGCTGTCATGAAAGCTATTGTAGTAAGCACTCTAATCCTTTTTGACATGTTTAAATAGTTATTGGTAATGCCATCATCATTGCTGGCAAAATATAACACAAAGTAGCATTTTGTAATTGATTTTTTAGCATTAAAATGATTGGATTAGCAACACAAATTAGAATAAAAAGATACGATTTTTTTTTTGTGACCAAACTTAAGAAAAAGTTGGCAAGTGTTTGAAGCATGGCGCAGATTTTGTAAGTGCCACCTATTATATTGTTAGAATATAAAGCTCCACTGTCAGAGTAGATTGTCAAAAGAGTCAGGCTAGTCAGATTGTCAATGACTAAGCCATCCAGGCTAGTCAGACTGTCAATGACTAAGTCATCCAGGCTAGTCAGACTGTCAATGACTAAGCCATCCAGGCTAGTCAGACTGTCAATGACTAAGTCATCCAGGCTAGTCAGATTGTCAATGACTAAGTCATCCAGGCTAGTCAGATTGTCAATGACTAAGCCATCCAGGCTAGTCAGACTGTCAATGACTAAGTCATCCAGGCTAGTCAGACTGTCAATGACTAAGCCATCCAATTGACTACGTCATCCAGACTAGTCAGACTGTCAATGACTAAGTCATCCAGAATAGTCAGACTGTCAATGACTAAGTCATCCAGACTTTTAGACTGTCAATGACTAAGTCATCCAGACTAGTCAGACTGTTCAAGAGAAAAATAAATATGTATAGAGCGCAATCTATTCGTTAAAAAAAGCGATACGCCACGTCCACCAGAGGAGGACACATTAAGGGGGTCCTGCAGGATGAAAAGTCAAAATGTTCTGCTTTCAATCTTTGTTTCATTCATGAGTCGAATTAATTCACCCATATATGTAGCAGCATTCTACTCAAAGACTTGTTTCAAAGTAACCTGTTACTCAGATCTCTTCAAGAAATAGAATTTTATCTTTTCAATGGCGCTCACTATCTTATCTTATTTTATACAGACGTTGCTTCAAAAAAGAAGATGATTACGTCCTACGCGTCATGCATTCAGTCATGCATATTACTAATGGTAGAAAGATGATTTTCTCTTAGCGATTCACAGTGAACAAATAAGATTACAAGACACAGTCTCACATAGTGCACTCGTACGCAAATGTGAATGGGGTTCATTCGGGTGCTCCATTATTATGAAAATGGGAATGGGGTTCATTCGGGTGCTATATTATTATGAAAATGTGAATGGGGTTCATTCGGGTTTTCCATTATTATGAAAATGGGAATGGGGTTCATTCGGGTGCTATATTATTATGAAAATGTGACTGGGGTTCATTCGGGTGTTCCATTATTATGAAAATGGGAATGGGGTTCATTCGGGTGCTATATTATTATGAAAATGTGAATGGAGTTCATTCGGGTGCTATATTATTATGAAATATATTATTATGAAAATGTGAATGGGGTTCATTCGGGTGCTATATTATTTTGAAAATGTGAATGGGATTCATTCGGGTGCTATATTATTATGAAAATGTGAATGGGGTTCATTCGGGTGTTACATTATTATGAAAATGTGCATGCGGTTCCTTCGGAACATTATTAAGAAAATTTGTTGCTTTTAAAATGTTTGACTTGTTTCGGATTTTCCTTCAGAGTGGAAGTCCAAACCTTCAGCAGGACGACGGGGGATGGGAGCGGGCAGGGTTTGAATCCGGGACCATCGATAAATCCGAACGGCAGTCCACCGCAAACCGCACGACCAGGCAGCCATGTGCAATGGGGGTTCATCCGAGTGTTGGCAATTTGCTTGAGAAATAAAGCGGTAGTTGTTCATCCGTTGATTTACTGAAAATAGGCCTTAAACCTAATGTTACGTTTTATTTTATAGTTATTGTTATCTTTTGTCGTCCTTCTTTTGAAGGCAATGTTGTTGTTGTTTTGTGTCTTTTATAGGTCTGCACGTCTCTAGAGTAGAAACCCTAGTCAAATCTGACACAATATATGGCTTTGTGACATTTGATATTGATTACACGGGATTTTAAAGGTGACATGGGTCATTTGTGGTCACCAAGAAGTACATAGAAGCCTAATTCAGAAAGCACTGGATGTGTGTTTTGTGTGTGTGTGTGTGTGTTTATGTATGTTTGTGTGTTTGTTTTATGTGCGTGAATGTTGTTCGTGTTTGCCTCAATATTGTTATTGTTATAGTGGTTATGCTGGGGTGGACAACTGTAGTCAAACCGAATTGGTATTGGTTTGGACCAATAAAAATTATCTAATCTAAATACATATTTGAAATCTATAAATACAACGATATAATATAGGACTCTGATACCGATGTTCCTCTCATCCCGAATGAAGACACAATAATTAAAAGCTCAGAATTGAACGCGCAAAGAAAAAAATGAAGAGATCGATCTGTACGTGTGTGTTTGTGTGTGTGTGTGTATGGGGGGAGGTAATTAATGAATAGATAGAAAGAGAATGGATTTGCACAAATTCACATTCATCTTTGCTTGATTTATTCAACATCACCTCAACACACGACACAACTGGCAAGTGGCCTCTAACCGAATCTCAATCTGAAATAAAAACATCAATTCCTTTAAGCCAGGATTTATTGCAAAGTCAATGCCAAATTAGTGGCCTCTCGCTCTGCGTTCACATTCTCTTAAACCCGTAATTAATTCGATTTCATTCCTCCATTGATAAAAAAAATGTTTCCTTTAACCCAAGAGATCTTTATGAGGCAGTAACAATCTGGCAAAAGAAATTCATGAACTGGATCAATCCTACTTGGTATTGTTGTGCCATTTCTTTTATTAGACATCAGAGTAATAACAGACTTCAAAGCTTTGTGTGTGTTTTACAATGCAAAACAAAACATTATCATACACCAGGGGCGGCCAAACTTCCGAGCGCCAATTTTTTTTTCAGATGCGCCACTTCAAATGTTACAAGTTTCATTCCTTTAAAATATAGTAATTAGTACATATTTTGGTCAGTTATATTAGTGTTATTTAGAGGAAAGGATCTACGAGAGAAAAAAAAATTACTTAATGAGTCTGTCTTTGTTAACAATTTAAGTTTCCTTTTATAATTTTAAGTACCTAAAAGTTATTATTTTTATACGGCCTATAAACTACTCATTATTCGTGGACTTTGTTAGCAGTTTTTAAAAAAGACTATTTCATATGCAGGCATATATATATAGCTTTAACTAGCTTTAGCTGTTCAAATTTAGCTGATTTTATCAATTTCTCTAAGAGCACAAAGCTTAAATAGGTAACATTGAAAATTCCCAACGCTAAAGAAAGAGAGAGCACACATGTGCACAATGTCGACAATAACATAAAACCAACGTGTTCTGGTTTTTTTCTCTTATATTACATAATTATTTGTAGATTTTTTATGAACATGTCGGTAGATGCGGGCATCGTAATAGCTAGTTAAATAAATTCTAGATGAACTTTTTTTTTCTAGAATGCATTCTTTGACTTAACTTTGTTCTCGTCAGGGAAATGAGCCATTTTTTATCGTGCAATGCGCAAATTTTGGCGTATGAGCCCTAGGTTGGTCACCACTGTCATACACGTATACTTTGTTTAGAATATAAATTGTTTACTTTTAATTATACATAGCTACTGCAAATAGCGAATCTAAAACAGACACAATATACAGACGTGAGGTTTATATTAATCTAGCTGGATATGACCCGGGCCCGCGGGCCTTAGTTTGTGTATCACTGATCTAATGCATTGGATTTAGATCCATGTCAAACGTGGCGAGATGCTCCCTTAACACTTTCTCATTTTCACACGAAAATGAAAGTAGACTCTGTAAATGGGGTTTACCCGTTTAGCCGAGATATTCATATCAAATAAAAAATAACTGTGTAAACGAGTTTACCCGATTTGTTACAAAGTTTCGTTCTTCGATAAAGATAATCTTATGTAATTGTTTGTTGTTGTTGTCATCTTTAGGGCCTTCTTGTTGTGTGAGAGACATTTAACATGCACTACAAAGATAGAGGCACATTTCTTATTCCATACGCTAGAACAAGTACAAGTGCTCCTTCTTCCCTAGTGCCATAAAAAATGTAATAGTTTGCCTCAATCAGTCATGAAAACCAAAGACTTAGCCGAGTTTAAGTCATGTTTTGTTTTTACATGTTTCGGATGTTCCTTCAGAGTTGAAGATAGTTTACTTCCTAGTCCAAACCTCCCGCAGGACGACGGGGGATGTGAGAGGGCAAGATTTGAACCCTCGACCATCGATAAATCCGAACGACAGTCCAGCGCGCAAACCGCACGACCAGGCAGCCATCATTGATTAACATGCATGACTAGATTGACATATGAAATGCGTTGGACGTAGTTATCTTCTTTTTTGAAGTAACGTGTATAATCTATAAGATAAGATAAGATAAGATACGCAGCTTTGATATTTAGAATTCAAGAAGTAAGGGCAATATTAGGCCTTATAAAAAAAACAAACTATTTTTACTTTATGTTGAGAATACAATGTCATTAAAATCTCGCCAGGAAACGGCTTTGTCTGTATTAGCAGTGTAAAAATATGCAGGTCCCAACTTGGTTTGCTTAGCCATTCGAAACACTACACTCCTCCTTAATCTCCGGACTCGAAAACATCGCCATTATTATTGGTGTAGCTGCACAGTGATGCCCAAAATACGGCCCGCGGGCCACATCCGGCCCGTGACGTGGTTACATCCGGCCCGCCGAGATGCTGACACAAAGTGTAGACACACCCCTCCAAAAACAAAAGGTCAAATTAGGTTGGGCTTCACTTGTAAAGAAAGTGTAGCTGTTTAAAAAAAAAGAACAATATCTAAACGTCATTATGAAACAAATATGACGGCATTCTTGGTTTGAGCCGCGAATAAAAAGATTGTTAAACTACGCCTACAGATTGGAGATCGATGGAAATATTTAGCAAAATAAGCGACAAGAAAATGAGTTGGTGGTAAAGCTACCTACAATGTTGCTTTTATTGTAAGTACAGAAATTAAACCATTTTCTAATGCGTGAAAAAAAATGCAACTACTAGATCCACGGGTTTCTAATCAAATAGTCTCAAATTCAGGTAAATTTCATTTCGTTTTTGTTTTGCGCATTTTCGTTCATGTGGCCCGCGACACGAGTGTCAGAAATAAAAATGGCCCACAGGTCGAATTTGTTTGGGCATCACTGGTGTAGCAGATCGTTGCATATTCTGAAAATACAGACTACATATGTACTGAAAGATGTCAGGATTAAACGAAAATGAAATTAGCGACTGGGCTTAAAAATTGCACATTCACAATTATTTGCGTGCCTCCGTGGCCTAATGGATAAGGCACCGGCCTCCTAAGCCGGGGATTGCGGGTTCGAGTCCCGTCGGAGGTGTTTGAATTAAATCTTTTTTTTTTATTGCCCGTGCAATTTGCAATTGACTCTATTTTTTTTTTTTTGTGAGTTTTCTTCTTCTTTTTACAAACTTATAAAGGCAAAAAGTATGAGCTGGTGAAAATGACAACATAAAAAAATACTTTTAAAAACCCAACAACAACAAGAGCAACCTAGCAAAGTTAGAGTTTCTAAGTTGTTGTTTTTTCACTACTATATTATCACAAGGATAGGATTACAACTAATTTTTTCCAAATTTTAGATTTTAGATTTAGACCAAGTAGATATAGGCGGATCCGTTAGTGATTCGACGAGGGCCGCCTCTGAGTTTGTGTGATAACACAAACTCTCTTTGTAATTTTTTTTTTTAACAAATAATGGTTAATTAAAATAGGAATCAAATGTTCACTTTGCATCAAGTAAAATAATAATATTTAATTAGTTCATTTAAAGTCGGAAACAATGCAGCTTTTATTGTTAACCGACAATTTAGAATGTAGATTGAAATATTCCTAGATGTTAGTCTGTTCCATCTAAACTATAACGCCCTTACTGGATGAAGACCAGTCTAGTTGTTTCTGTTTAAAATGTAGACTATATTTGATATGTTCATTATGATTTTGTTTTCATCTTTTACTGATTAATTATTAACGTAATCATTAATTCACATGCACGACCAGATTAACACATAGACAGGGGCGTAGTGAGCAAAACGTGCGCCGGGGGCAAGAAACTTTGTTGGCGCCCCCCTTCCCCCCCGGCTCTCCATTTTCCCTGAACATCACACAGTAATATAGGCTTATAAATAAAAAGCATTAAATAATAATAATAACCTTAGAATGTATTACCTAACTAAAATATCTACAATATTGTGTGCCTTTCTGCGTATGGCGCCCTCCTCCTGAGGGTGGCGCCCGAAGCATTGTGCCCCCCCTTGCCACCCCCAATACGCCACTGCACATAGATACTCGTGGGCCATACTAATCTTTTTTTTTTGTAAGAATGTTTGTAATTTATAAGATAAGATAATAATGGAAATATTTATCATGTGTCCATTGATGGTTGACTTCTAGAGCCAAAATTCTGTTAGTCGTAATGTATTTGAACTAATAAAACTTTCAATAATTTGAATAACTTCCTTTTGTGAACAAACTAAATAGAACATTATCAATAATATAGACAAAATCAAGTTGATATGAATGTACTAATAAATGTACTAGACTTCAGTAATAGTATTCTTTAACAAAATCTTACTGCAATAACATAGCCGTTCAGTCTCATGTTCTGTAGTCGTCTCCCCTAACTAAGACCAAGTGACGACAATGCCACCTATGCTGCATCATTCACAACCAATCGCTAACCTCTATCCACCGTCACCATATAAACACACAGACACACAGACCATAACAATCGAACACTGCAGACAGCGGCATTTCCTCTTCCGATACAAGTTTACACATTGCGTTTCTATCAATATTCAGAGACTCAGACCCCCTTCACCCCAACTACCCCTTTCTCCTCTTTCGAGAATCGCCTAGATGTGGGATGTTGAAGTGATTCGTGAGTTGCTTGGATTGGAGCTCATTTGATCTGTCCACCTCTATTTTCACCCCGCTGACACAATGGCGGAACCGGAAACACAGCAGAAGTGACATGTGAATTAAATCAGAGCCTTCCTTTCTCACGCCTTACAAAATGGGTCTTTCTTTTGTAGTGGCAGTGAAGGAAACAGGGTGATGACAGTGGCAGGCGCCAGAAACGAATGTCTCTGCCTGTCTTCATACCTCGCCTCTCTGAAGAAGGGGTCAATAAACTAGAAATGAACAGGAAATATAAAACAGAAACCACCTTTCTAGTCAAGACAATTAATTGGTGCGTTTAATGACTGTGTATCTGTTTTGTTGCTCTCTCTCTCTCTCTCTCTCTCTCGCTCTCTCGTACGCTCTCACACAACACACTATTCAATCTTTCCCATTCTTTATCCCTCACTCACAATATTCTTTCTCTTTCATACCACTCTCTCTCTCTCTCGTTCTCCTTCTAGATAGATAGATAGATTATATTCATTATTTATATATAAATATATAAGATATATACGATCTTCTCAATCAGGCCTTCTGCAAACATTGCTAAACATAACACAGCAGCACATCTAACAAGAACTTGACAACAAGAGCTTTAATAAACAATGTGGCGATTTAATTATAAATACATCAACAACAGCCAATAAACACAATTGGCTACACTAACTTCAAATGCTTTGCTACACAACAAATTTGCCTAACTAAACACTACAAGTCTCTCTTGCTCGTACAGCTACATTTTCGAGGACTCACTTTGTAGCACACAGTCCTTACTGCTTGCTGTCCTGGACTTAACTGTCCTATCTTACACACTGTCTCTAGACTCTAGACCGTGAAGGCTTTTTGTCACATGACCATAATACTGGTCATATTTGCGGTACTAGCAATAATGTCCCTTGTTCAACAGCCGTTAGAGAGTGAGAGAGAGAGAGAGAGAGAGACGGGGAAATTATGTATAATAATAAAAAGTATAAATTATTCACATTTTATTTAGGTTATGCTACAAAAGTTATATATTACAATGTTACACTAACTATTGCAAAACTATAAATTATGATCCTTTGTTAAGGAGAGAGAGATAGAGAGAAAGTGAGAGAGGTAGAGCGCGTGTGTGTGTGTGTGTTTGCAAGGTGATGATTTTTGTCTTTCGGAGATTTTATTAACAAAAAAATTATGTAAAATAAATTTAGACATTTCTGACTGAATGATTTTTATTTTTAAATCCTTAACCTTTAACACCAGGAAATATCATTTTTGCATCATTTGGAATTGTTAAGAAGATTTCAAATCTGTATGTCACGAAACAGAAATTTTGTCACGTGTCAGGGCGCGTGACCGGAAGTAGTTGTAGGTTAAACAAATCAGAGACACAACGTAACAAAGTGCAAAATAGAGACATTCTATGTGTATTTGTGTTCGTAATTAGGAAAGAAATTGGGCATGTTTAAGAAACAGTGGGTATAAAAGAGTGTAAATCATTAATGCAATAAATATACATTCTATTTGTAGGCATATCATTGTGTCACTAGCAGTCATGCGTCACTGACATCAACTTAAAGATTCAAGCAACGTCATAGCGTAAGACCTATGCCTTACAATAATCGTTCACTCCTGTAACTAGTGTAATGCTCGCGCGGACGGGCGCACCTAACGATAATGTCTTCTTTTCTGGATGCATCCTTAGGGCAAGGGACAGTACTCGCACTTCAGCAGACGTTAACCAAACTTACTTGTCAAATTCAAAATGATGAAAAGTTCTTGTTGAATGAGGTGAAGGTCCTTAGGCTGACAAAATGAGGCCCCCTCCCCCCCCCCCCTTTTTTTTACTGCTAGATGTGGGTAGAGGGAACCTAAAGAGGTTCCCTACTCAACTTTTACCTTGTAACTCGTCTTGTTATAGAAATCCCAACACAACCAGCACTTTCTAGGTTACATACATGATATTTTTCTTTACCATTTGTTCTTTATGCTTAAACAGAAGATAATTACATTTTACACGTATCCGAGTGTTAATTTAGCCGGAAATGTAAATCAGAGACTTAAACTCTGCCAGGTTATTGGTTTTCCTGGCTGATTCAGGCAACTAGTTCTGTGCTCTGTACTAGGCAAAAAAATAGCACCTATGAATTTGTCCTAGCATATGGAATAAGAAATGTGCTTTACCTTGTAGCTTTCTGGGTAATTTTTTTTTAGGTTATGATTTTGTATGTATAAATTATGGTTTAGTCTTTTATATTTTATTTCTGCTTTACCTTTTTCTTTTCTGAAGTAATAATAATAATCTTTGTGATCCATAAGTACGATTTGTCTTACAATTTGTGCATGACATGATTACACAAAACTAAGTGTCTCTAAATTTAGTGATTTTACTAATGGTGTTACTCTGGGAGGTCTGGACTCGGAAGTAGATTACCTTCAACCCTGAATGAGCAGCCGAAACATGTAAAACATTTTATAAACAAACCTTTTACAAACAAATATTTATTGTAATTCAAAAATCATATCCTTCACGATTCTCAGGAAGTAGAATTAAATAGATATATATATATAATGTTTAAAGAACTGTTTTGACATTTACCTTACCTTCAAATAAATACTTAGATCCCCCTAATAAAAAGTTCTGAATCCGCCCTTGCCTCAGGGCCTAGACATTTACTGATTATAACTGATGTAAACATGTAACTGTATACCTTCAATCAAACTATCCATTATAAAAGCTTTCGTTTGAAATCTGCTCAATACACTTTTATAAATCAGTTTCACTGAAAAATATTAATTATGAAGTGTTAAAATAACATTACTTTGTATATCCAATAACCCTGTGGTCTTTTATTCTCACAAGAAATATCTAAACATGGAGGAGATATACGTGAATAAAAATTTTTATGGGTTCCGGTCTTACAGAAAACTATCCTCGGACAATATCCGCGTGTTTAGTTTGGATTTCTGGGCTTATTTCTGCTGTTGACACAATTCTTTTCGACCAATCAAAATGTAAATTTTGTGTTGACCTCCAGAGAACCACCAGATTGACATTAGAGGTGACGTCGCTTGACCAACAGGGTTTACTTTTAATATGAATAAAGAGTTTCTGACAGAATGTTTTCTAAGAACAGTTTCTGGACAATGAAGCTGCCGTTTAAAAAAAGAGACCAATTCAAAAGCGATCATTTAAATGAGATATCATTTTTATCTTTGCCATGATTGGATCAATCCGAGCAAACTTCTTCGTTTGCAAATCAAAGCAAAAAAATATATATATTTTCAGCACTTTTTAGAAGTTATTGTTTAACCCATGTAGTTTGTTATAATATTAACTCCTTCTCTCCTAACTGACGATACCAGCGTTGATTCCACCAGAATGTGGTAAATAATTACGGAGAGAAAGAGTGAAGTATGATCAATTTATTGGTTTTATCACGACATTTACATGCTTTGTGAATCGTGGACTGTAACTGTAGATTTAGACAAAGAGGACCTAGCCATGAAATCGAGGTTATACTGTGATAGGCCTTGATCTTGTAGTTGTATGATGGCTGTCTGACTTCGACAGATTACTCAGGAGATGTTTGACTTTCTTGTACGGGTGTATTTGGATGCGTTTAACCTACTTATGAACAAGACCTACACATTATCTTATCTTATATAATACAGACGTTACTTCAAAAAAAGAAGATGATTACGTCCTACGCGTCATGCATTCAGTCATGTATATTAACCAATGAGTTAAATTCTGCGAAGTCACTGGTTTTCCTTGCTGGCTCAGGCAACCCTTTCCACGTGAGGACCAATCCTAGACCTTTAGAGACTTGAGTAAAGTTTAATACATAAAGGCCACAGTCGAGTCTGTGTCCGTAATACGATGTTGTCCTCTGAATTATTAACACCAACTAACAACAAAATAGATAAACTAAAACCTACTAATACATGATGTCACTAAATTTCGAGTTCAAAGTCTGTCAACCATGGTGCGTCTCTATACTAAGTGTCTAACAAGACACAATGATTCTAGGTATCACATACAAAGATCGTATCAAAACTGAAAAAGTACAAAACAATGGCTGTTGCGTCCCATGATGGTCAAAAATAACACGCAAACATAGACTGTACGGCCGTTTCAAGACAGCCGCGAACTGAGACATTTTTACGTCGGACTGCACCAGGGAAAATAAGAGACTGGATGTGCTTGTTAATCTTATCTTATAAATACAGACGTTACTTCAAAGATGATTACGTCCTACGCGTGTCCCTGGATCAATCTAGTCATGCAGTCAATGACTTAAACTCTGCCAAGTCGTTGGTTTTCCTGGTTGATTTAAGGGGAAGAACTCTGAACGTATAACAATATCTCTTGATAATGTAGAAGTTATTTCCCTTCTTCAATTAAAAAAACCCAATCAATTACCAATAATTAATTGACTAATCAGTTATTTTTTTAATTGATTCATGTTTTTGTTAAGTACAATAAATAATTATTTAAAGTTTCAACTTGATCCGAGAAAGGGTGTGGGAGAAATAACGCGTTCAAAATTTTTGCCAGACAGACAGATCGAATAAGCTTAGTAAAAGTTAATATTATCATACAATATATAGTTGATTGGATGCGTGGTGGCTGAGTAGTAAAGCGCTTTTGCTTCCAAAACGGGGCTCGAATCCTGGTGAACACTATAATTTTTTTATATTTCGACATCTTTGAGCCCCTCTGAGTCCACCCAGCTCTACTTGGGAAAAAAAGTAATGGCGGTTGGTCTTTAAGCTGCCCACATGACACCTTCGTTAACCGTGGGCAACAGGTGACCTTTATATCGCATGCCTTATAGATCGCAAGCTCTGAAAAGGCTTTATTTTACACAGTTGATTGAAGCAAAAAGTGATGGGACTATAGACAATCAATTAACACTGTATTTATCTAGTATGCTAATTGAAAATGACTTTTACTATTCGCTAGTTCATCATTGAACACTCCCACTGATACTGAAATTAATTACTTTTGGCATGTCGCAAATTAGGCCAACATGGATTTCATTCTTTAAAATAGATCTTAAGAGAATGACATGGCTATCCTTCAGATTATCTCACGTCAAGGCGAAACACGATAATACTATGAATGAGCCAGCGACGTAGCAGAGTTTAAGTCTTTGATTAACATATTTGACTAGTTTGACACATGATATGCGTAGGATATAATTATCTCCTATTTTTGAAGTAACGTCTGTAGCATATAAGATATGATAAGAATACAACAAGAAATGTCATGAAATTTTGTAACAGTAATTGGCTACTTACATAAAATTTTAAGTGTCCCCAGCAATCCAGTAACTCTTTGTAATGTATAGAGACAATTCCGTATATATTCTCTACTTCTCAATGTATAGTTTCATAGTTTTATTGTTTATTATAATTTATTTTAAAGTTGTTGTTTTTTTAAGAATAATTTTCACAGAGATCAATCATGAAATGAAAATGTGAGAAACAGTAGTGGAAAATAAATCCTGTAAACTTTTAAAAATTTTCCCAAATCTCATTATTTATTTTTTAAAAGTTCCATATAAATAAATTAAATTTTATAATTGCTTTGTAAACATTAAATTTTAAAAGATAAAAACAAAGAGTTCTAGCCAACACTACAGAAAATATTAGTAGCACATTAGAAAACTTGTTTTCTTACTGCGACAATCTGTCCTCAAAGTTTTTAATCTACCATCTGGTATCGTCTGCTGGGCTAGACTCCCCGTCATTGATTGGCTGAAATAGGAGCACGTCACGATGTTTTCGAGAGAATCTAATGCAGCGATTCTCAAGCCATGCTGGTTATCTGCCCATTTATAGGTTCAAAGAATCATACAAGAATTTTTTTTAGAATTTTTAGTTTCATCCATTCGGCCAAAAAATATATGCAAAGATAAATTATTTTAAAAAAATTTCTATATAGCATCTTTCTAGGATTTAAAAAAAAAGAAGATGATTACTCCTAAGCGTCATGCATTTGTGAATTTTTAAGAGTTGAGTGAAAGACTCTTGGAACATCAGGCCCACTGAAGCTCTCCTTCATCGTCTGTTTGAACTACTGTCTGGGAGGGGTCCAAGCAGATGTAATTGGTTACATCCCTATACTGATGGCTCGTATCCCATTCCAAGGCGCTCGAGTAGATGCGAGACCGGAGGCCGAGCACACCTGGGAAACTCCCTATTGTTGTTCGGGCTCCCTTCATCCTAGCCACTGCAATAGGTTAGGTCCTTTGGGGCACCCCCTACGATGGTTCTGTTTTTCTTCCCTATTGGCATAATCGCCCCCTCTAACTAGCGTTTCCTCCCGGGCGCCATGTTGAGACTGAGAAGCATTGCCCGGCTTTAACATAGCCTACGTAGTCTTTCTTTTGTATTTTGTTTTCCCTTTTTTGTTTTGTGTATAATAATGGATTCACTTCAACATGGCGAGTTCCCAAATCCAATCTCAGGCTTGAGAACTTCCAACGAAAGACATAGTCCGTTGTTTGTTGTTTGTATTTGGTCCACCAAACAGGGCCGGATTTACCTATACGCAACGTAATCTATAGTTTAGGGCCCCCGATAAATAGTTAGCACTGGCATATCCTAATCAGACTTATAAAGAGCTCATTATGTCAAATAGTTTAAAGCCTTTTCAAAACTACATACGGCACTGCCAACAACTTTTTCTATCAACTATGCTTACGTGACCCCATGTGGCCGCTCAGCAAACACAAATGAGTTCGAGTCGGGATTCGAACTTGAACTCTTATGATATGTAGCCAAACAGGTTATGCCTCGCTGCACTTTTCTCCTATCTGGAAGTAAGACTCGCCATCTGGAGGAACTTTTTTTTTTCATTTCCACTTTAAGTCATGGGCGTTATGAAAAAGTCCAACAATAATAATGAAACAAATTTTTTTTTTTTGAGAATACTAAGGGGAAAATGTAACTATTTCTCTCCTAATCGACGATACCATCGTTGATTTGACCATCATTAAATTAAATTAATAATTAATTTTAACAACTTTTCTTTATGTTCTATAGAAGGAGAATGCATTCCCCTTTAATCCTATACCTAATAAAACATTTTCTGAACCCAACGAACAAAGCTATTGAAGCCCAATCATAACATGGTAGTGAAATAGTAATGAGCAAAATGAAGAATTCCGTCTAAATGTGAAACCATAATTACGGAGGGAAAGAGTTAAATATTTTTGTGTATAATAGAGTGTGTGGTTAAATGTGTGCACAATTCTAGTCTGTTGACTTTGAACCTAGCAGGCAGAATTGGCAACGTTACACTGAACGTGTTCCAAGGATATTTTTTGTGTTTGTCTACTTGGTATTGTAAATGTAATTGGAGGCAACTCAACTAGTGGGTGAGGTCATTAGAACGATGTTTATTTACGCATGAATGAATAACAAAGACGGACGCACATACAGACGCCTGGATTACAGTTCTACCTCTGGGTTCACTCATTCTTCATCCAAGTGCCCTTGATTCGGGCATCCCCTCCCCCCCCCCCGCCGTAACAGCACCAACCTCACAGGGGCGCAGCTAGGAATTTTCCATCATTTGGGGGCCCGGGAGCTTGACCTCTTTGGGGGCCCCTTCATTTTGTGTAATATTACATTTTTAATGTAAAAAAAAACACTCATTTGGGGGCCCCTTCCAAGTGGGGGCCCGGGGGGATTTTTCAAATTCTCACCCCCCCTCCTCCCCCCACCCTAGCTACGCCACTGCAACCACAACCACACAATACTCAGCCTCATGTCGACGGTGACAAAACACTTCGGATCAAAGGGGTCTCTCAAGATTGTTCCAGATTTAACAGAACCCGCGATAGTCCTTTTTGTACTTTTTGGCGGAAGCTTCTATGTCCATGCTTCTATCTCTATATAATATCATTGAGTGTTGTGACAGTTTTAAACGGTGCATTGGTGCGAAACATAACGCCAGAGCAAAGGGGCACAGTTCCTACAACATGTTAAGTTTAGACTCTGGAACAAAACTTCTTGTTCTGATATTAAAGAAAAAATAATAATTGCTAGTGTAACAAGTGTTTGAATATGTGGTAAAGACGAATGATGTATCAACTTATCATAGAGGTGTTTGAATATGTAGTAAAGATGAATGATGTATCAACTTATCATAGAGGTGTTTGAATATGTGGTAAAGATGAATGATGTATCAACTTATCATAGAGGTGTTTGAATATGTGGTAAAGATGAATGATGTATCAACTTATCATAGAGGTGTTTGAATATGTGGTAAAGATGAATGATGTATCAACTTATCATAGAGGTGTTTGAATATGTGGTAAAGATGAATGATGTATCAACTTATCATAGAGGTGTTTGAATATGTGGTAAAGATGAATGATGTATCAACTTATCATAGACGTGTTTGAATATATGGTAAAGATGAACGATGTATCAACTTATCATAGGTGTAGTACCACTAAAAAAAATTTTTTTTACGTATGTTTATAATTTCCCTCGTGCCAAATGAAATGAAATGCAAACATATTTTGTGTCCCATTTAATCTTCCCCTCTGTACCACCAGTGTAAATTGTATCATTGCACTAGAGGCGTCTAGTAAAGGGGATGACCTATTTGTACAACTGGGCATGGCCAGCTCCTAAACGAAAGTAAATCATTATCATCCCATTCTGTCCCACGATAAAGAAGAAAAAATAAAACTAATTCCCAATACTTCCATATCTTGAAAACTTTTTTAAAAAATTGCCTGCGAGATTTTTTTTTTGTATTGAAGACGTGAGACTAGCAAACATCTGAATCAGTGTCTGGCGATGGACACAGAGAGATTCTAAAGATCTGTGGCGGACGTTCCGCCCTTGCTTTTTACTCCCTCTTCTTCCCACCTCTCAACACCTCGGGTTTTTTTTTCTCTATGAAGAGACGAGCCAGACATGAGAGAGTTAATTTATAAACTCTACCGCTGTAGGCTGAAACTCACATAGAACTTAAGGTGCTCCAGCGTCTACTCGTAGCGACTAGTCTCAAATTATTGGAGTTACATGTCCTTGAAAATAATACGGTAACAGGACAGTAACAGGTTGTCTAAGATAAGATGGTAAAGGGACAAGATTAGAGAGTATGAAGGCAATTTCACATGACGCAATATAGTCTTCTTGATGGGTCAGTGTAATTGACGGAAGATTATTGATTTCAGAGTGGTAGCAATATTTCTATTGTTAGGTTCTATTGTTTTAGAATACGGTTGTAATCTTTAATCTTCTAAGCATTTTATTTTCAATTAAGCTTTCACTTTATAGTAGGTTGTCCTTTCTGGCGAATAATTCTAAATGGCTATAGTTTTTTTTTTTGTTTTTTTTTGGTGTTTGTTTTGTTTTTTTAAAGGTATTTGACAATTTTCGTTTCATTTATTACCTCTGCAGAATCTTATTTCTAAATAAGTAGGACTACAGTCCTCATTTCAGACCTTGCGATGTAAAAATGTTTTTTAGGCCATCTGTTTCTATGGCCCACGGTTAAAGTGGCCAGCACAACGACCAACCGTCTTTACTTTCCCTGACTAAAGTCGGGTATCCTTTAGAGTTGGGTGGACTCAGAGGCGTCCTAAAAATCCCGGAATTAAAAATATAAGTCCTCACAAAGATTTGAACAAGGGACTTCTTATTGTGTTATTATATTACTTTACTACTCAGCCACCATGATCCCCTACTAAAGCAGAATGGATACAAATTTATAGTTCTTGGTTTCGCTTTTAATTTATATATTTATTTTATAGTAATTATATTTTTTCTCCTTATCTTCATTTGTTCTCATTTTCTTATCTTTTCCTTAAGGTTCTCTTCTACCGCTCTCACGCGTCTCTATAGTGCTTTCCCTTCTTTTTCTATTATTATTGTTATATTCTATAGCTTGAAGAACGTACACCGGGTCTTAAAATTCCAAATGTAAACAAGAGCAGATTACTGTGTTTCAATTTTTTGTCAGAAAAAAAAATTAATTCTCGGCCTCTATCCTATTTTAAGCTAAATCACAAATGTTTTTTTTATTCATAAGTAAAGTAATTAATTGTATATTTTTTTCTATTCGTATGAATTGAGACTTATTTCGATATGTATATATCTTCTACCTCAGCATGAAATTTTAATGTCCTACGTAGAGCAATGGACATTTATATATATAACTATAACTTATAGGACGCTATATCAGTGGCGTAACTAAGGGGGGGATGGGGGGGAGAATTTTAAAATCCCCCCGGGCCCCCACCTAGGGGGGGCCCCCAAAAGGGTGTCCGAAATTTATATGTAAATACATAAATTAATATATTTGATTGACAAATAGTGTCAACGGGTGTCTTTTTTTTTTTCAACATTTATGGATTAAATTTATCACAAAGACTAAACCTAGATCTAGGTCTATCAGTACGTTGACTTTGTTGACATTTAAAAAATATTTTTTCACAGAGAGATCAAATTATTTTTTAAAATTAGACTTACATTTTAAACTTTGTTGCCACGAGTAAAACTGCATGATATACAGCGAATTCCAGGTATCTTGTTACTTTTACTAATAATAGATCTAAATGGCGAGAATTATATGGCTACACTAATTAACCTTGAAGCAAAATTTACAGAATCGAGTATAACAGATCTAAAAGTTATTCTTAATAATGTCCATTATTCGGGTTTGGCGTCTATAATTTCAGAAGTAAACTTCATACTCGAGTTATTACCCCTTTATTCATCTTCCCTCAATCCAATGGAAACTCTCTTTTTATTTACATCTAATCCTTTTGCTTTCGCACAAAACATAAACAAAAAATAATGACGTAATATCATATAATATTAACACATCCTTCATTTTGAAGTTATTATCATACCCTTCCTTTTAAAGTTCTTAAGTGTGATATCTACTAGCAAGGCCGGCCCTAGCATTTGCGGGGCCCCTATGCGAAACGGATCTCGCGGGGCCTAGTCTGGGTAGGGATAAGCATAATGTCAAAATTATCTTTTTTGAATTAGAAAATAGGCCTACTTTCGTCTTTGCAATAAATTTTTATCAAATGAAAGCTCGCAATGCCACTTTTTATTTATTGGCACCCCAAAATGTCAATTTCGTCTCTTCTTCAGGAGATTTGAATAAATTTTTAAAAAGTTCAAGACTTTATCGTATATTTTGCCTTTTCAAGAGATTTCCTGGAGGCCCTGGAAAATCAGGAGGTCGCGAAAACCCTGTTATTTTATATACGTTATAATGGTTTAATTTAATAATGTACACTTGGAATTAGCGCGGGGCCTATGAAAGCGCGGCGCCCACTGCGACCGCATAGGCTGCAGTGGCCTAAGGCCAGCCCTGTCTACTAGGAACTTTAACAATTCGTCCACTTCTGGTTGTTTTGACTGGCACAACAAGTTCTCTAGACGTTGGTCTATAACTGTCTGTTTCGTTTGTTCCAACAGTGTGCAGTTCATTGTCTTCATCGGTATCATAGTACCCAGAAATGTCTTCATCGAAACTCTTATTCAAAAAGCGTTGATTTCTTCTGTATGTTTTACCATCGTTTGTCTTTATGATGTAAGATCTGGGTGCTGAATGTTTTTTTTAAGACAACTGCTTTTTGCCATGTTTGACCTAGACGAACTCTCCTACAGAATAATCTTTAGGTAGTCTTGCTTTTGCATCGTATTTCACTTTGCTTTTCATCTGTCGTTCGTTGAGTAATGTCTCTGCATTTTCAGCTACCGATGGTTTCAATATTTTGTGATCAGTTGGAATGATTCCCTGAGTCTTCTACTCGTCAGCAGTTGTGATGGTGAATACGGCAGTCCACTTATCGGACTATTTCTATACTCGAGCATAACGAGATATGGATCTTTCCCACTTTTGTATGCTCTGAATTCTTTTGCTTTCGCACAAAACATAAACAACCAACAATGACGTAATACCATATAATATTAGCACAGAATCTTCTTCATGCAGTGGAAAATTAAGAATTTTTTGCCTATCTTGAATTCTGGTCAAAGCTCCTGCACCCAATTAATATAGTTCGGAAGAAACTACGAAATTCTGGACTGCATATACGGGAAGCTGCTAAAGAAATTAGTATCCTTTCATGCTTTCTGCAAAATGATGAGAAACTGACAAAAACCCAATCCATCGAAAAAGCAAAAGAAGGTAGTGAATACTATGGATTCCCTGTAATCAAAACAACTAGAAGAAAGAAAAGACTTGATGGGAAGTTGAGTTCTAATGTAGGACTGTCAATAGAACTGCAATTCAAACGTGTTGCGACAGAAGTGCTGGACAGATTTCATATGGAGATGAAGGGCAGATTCCAAAGACTGGAAAGAAAATGGATACCTGTTAGATGAAGACACGCTTGTGACAAACTGTGCTACTTTTCCTGTTTGTATGATGAAATAAATGGAAAATCGCTTTTTCAATGATGTCATTGATGCACGAGCACTTTTCATTAACAAACCAGTAATACAATCACCAATAGACATATTGAGGAAACAGGCTTCATATGGTAATTACGTGTGCTCAAACTTTGCAACCTCCACTGAATACCGCCAACTCAGGCCACTTCCATTACGTCATGTGAGAGATCATTCTCAAAGCTCAAGTTCATCAAAAACTATTTCAGGAGCACAATGACGCTAGAAAGGCTTATCATGGTTTTAATGTCAGTGAAGTCACAAATACTAGAAAGTATCGATGTAGTTGATGTTATAGATGTCTTTGCTGCACAGAATGCACAACGTGAAGCGATATCAATTGAGATTTGTCACTTGTGCATTATTTAACTAATAAACAAAGGTATTATTTATTAAAAGAGTCTTGATGATTACTTTTTGTTAAGTTTTCTGATATACTGAACCAATTTGATTTGGGGCTTATATATTTTTGCGTACATTATCTCATGTCATATGTCGAATGTCAAAATGCAAGGGGCCCCCAAAGAGGTAAATCCCCGCGGGCCCCCAAATCCCTAGTTACGCCCCTGCGCTATATTGATCTTCTAACAACTTGTCAACTAGACAAAATATAATTATGCTTAGTACTAGTATTATCTCAAAATTGATTTTCATATCAGTTCTACTTCATTACCTTTAAATAATTTACTATTTTTTAAAATAAGTCACAGAGTGACAGACCTATACTATTTCGGAATGTTTTACTATTAAATTTATTTTATGCTGTTAAAAAGAGGAAAATGACATAAAACCAGCAAGGCATAAAAAAACACAAAAATTATCATATACTTAATAGAAAAAAACCTAGCTTATCAGCACTGCCTATATATTGTACACCGGTTAAACCGAAATGCTAGCTAACTATAGTTTTTGCGCCATGTACGAACTCTCAAATTGAAATCATTGGCCTCTAATTTATTCGACCAAAAATAAAACATTTCCCGTTCATGGGGTTCTAATAAGGGGAAATAACTTTAAAGTTTCTCTTACAATCTAGTCAAGAACCCTAACTTGCTTTCGAGATGTCTGGGGGGAAAAAGTATTAGACCTGCTAATGTCCCCTCTGGAATTCTTTAAGAAAACACCAAAAGCCAATGTTTTTGATGTGTGTGCGTGCGTGTGTGTGTAGCTTGTTGGCCCGGGGGGGGGGGGACGACTTATAATCTTAAGCTTAAAATGAGCTGCAGAATATAAGTCTTATAGAATTACAAAGTTCTAGTAACGGTATCGGGTTTAAGAGATGACTTCTCGATAACCCAAATGTACAGTCTGCTGAACTTGCGCAACGTTCGAAGACTGTCTGCCCTCGCCGCC
The DNA here is from genome assembly GCF_947242115.1 of Biomphalaria glabrata. NCBI lineage: Eukaryota > Metazoa > Mollusca > Gastropoda > Planorbidae > Biomphalaria > Biomphalaria glabrata. Next base: position 85,707,640 of record NC_074711.1, read on the forward strand.
TGGTTCAATATTTACCTCAAAGACAACGTTGACTCGATGTCTACATTGGATGTTGCCAGGAGACAGGAGCAGATAAATCATACTATCGTCTGCCAAATGTCCGCCTAGGGTGCCACAAAATAATTGTTAACCTATTAGAGACTTTTCAAAATGTGTTCTCAAGGAAACAAAAACTAGCAAACAGCAAGGGGAAAAAAACTCACTACTGTTAGATCGAGTTATCATAAGATAAAATATGATGCAGCGATATTCCTTCATAAAAAAATAGAAATATTTCACCCTAAAAATGACGGATCATGATTGCTAGTGTATCATTATCCTTCAGCAATCCAGAGGAGTCAAAAGTCAGGAAAATTAGAAAAGGAAAAAAAAAAGAAGGCTGGAACATAGAAATGTAGGCCCCCTATGTGTCGTGTGAGAGTGATTTCAAAGTTGTAGTCAATTTAGGATATACATTTTTTTTTTTGGTAGTCATTAAAATCAAAATATAAGTAGAAATAGGAGCACTAATTGTAATGTGAGCCCCAGGGAAGATCTTATCAACAAACTTGTCGTTTATGAAGATTTGGCAAAATATTAAATGTGTGTCCGTTTTAATGAAACTAAACGATTGAGGTTTAATTGGACTTCTTTAAAAAAAAAATATGGACACGCCAGCATTCCTAATCTAGAGGTATGGCATCTCTGGAGTTATCAGTGTCTCATATTCAGTTTTAGGCTGATCACAACGACTAGACCTAGGCCCTTTAAGTCAAAGAGTTTAAAAAAGATACGATAGGGACCGCACTCTGTAATAAACTTTTGAGACTACTAGCATCCATTGCTTCCGACTTAGACTCAATTCAACCTTCTTCAAAGAGAGAGGGAGAGAGAGAGAGAGAGAGAGAGAGAAAGCAGAATTTATTTTTGCTATACATGTTTCGGACTTTCCTTTCTGACGGTCACGCGCACGCACACACACACACACACACACACACAGAGAGAAGATAGAGACAGAAATAGAGAGAGAAAGCAGAATTTATTTTTGCTTTATAAGTTTCGGACTTTTCTTTCCTTCCTGACAAAGACCCGATTCAACGTTCTTCAAACACGCACAGAGAGAGAAAGAGAGAGAGTGAGAGAGTGAGAGAGAGAGAGAGCGAGAGAGAGTGAGAGAGAGTGAGAAAGAGAGAGAGTGTGTGAGAGAGAGTGAGGGAGAGAGAGTGTGAGAGAGAGCGAGAGAGTGAGAGAGAGAGTGAGAGAGAGAGAGAGAGAGTGAGAGAGAGTAAGAAAGAGTGAGAGAGAGAGAGTGAGAGAGAGAGTGTGAGAGAGAGAGAGTGTGAGAGAGAGAGTGAGAAAGAGAGATAGTGAGAGAGAGAGAGTGAGAGAGAGAGAGTGAGAAAGAGGGAGAGTGAGAGTGAGAGAGAGAGAGAGAGAAAGAGTGCGAGAGAGAGAGAGAGAGAAATCTTGCACTTTTTTAAAATCTTATTTTAGTAAGTTAGCTATTTTTAGTACATTTTGTCCATTATTAGGCCTATATATTTTTACTGATCTACCTCCATCCAAAAAGATCGAGCGTTTACTATCTGTACGGTGCAGTTCACTGTCTATCAGCACTAAAACAAAAGTAAATATTTTCCGGGCTACGTTTACGGCGTCCATCATCGAGATTCTCGTGGCGCGGTGTAGCTATAGATCTAGCCACTTGTGCTTCATTCATAGACCTTGCCACTGAGTTTCTAGTTCGTCCTAGGCTACCCGTCACGTTGGCAGAAGTACGTGGGAACATTTGTAAACACACCATCCACTCAACCACCCCCAGAAATGAACCTGAGCCCGGGATGGTGAAGTAATTTCTTACTAAGAACTCGTTAGGAATGCCCAACAACTTGGTAGATTAGGGATGGGCTAAGAGATAGTAGCCAACTTTGAAAATGTGTTTTTAAAAAGGGGGGGGGGGGGGAATTACACACCTGTATAGACTAAGGATCTATATATCTGAATTGTTGCCTTTCTGATGAATGTATTATGCCAGCAGCGTACCTACGTTATTTGATACCATTATGACAGTTCTTTTTTATCCCCTTCAAAGTACGAAATAAAAATACCAAACATAAAATTTTCTTTCAAGACAATTTTTAGTTCAGAATGTAGTGGTTCTCAAACGTCTACTTGTGACAGTTCCATATAAAAACATTTTCTGTTCACATTCCCTCTCCCGTTAACCAGCTGGAATGTTTAGGTGAAAGTTGTATTCTATGCCTTCGGGTTTTTGGACGGAGCCCCGGTGCTATGGTTTTCCTGCGTTCTGTGCAGCTGGAATGCATTATATTGGTGTCTAGAGATAATAGTTCACCTTAGAAACAGGCGCCACACGCCATTACGGATGTATGAACAACATTTCCTGCTTATTCAGATATTCAGATATTTTGTTATAGGTTTTTTTTAATTGTAAAATCAGTTCATCCTCAGCCAGGCGCCTTAAAATTGTCTTATTTTTGTCAAATAAATGAAGAAATTTGATTGTTTAGAATGAAAAGTTGTTTAAATGTTTTTAAAATCGTGTTGTCGGCACTTCTTGGATACCTATTCAAGAGTCTTTTTAAGTCTGATTTTTTTTAATCAATGCCGGTATTCGTAAAGGGATGCAAAAACAACGCTTTTGTGTGTGTGTGTTTTTTTGTGTGTGTGTGTTCTTGAATAAGGAGAAGCTATCCGCGTTCTCGCCCTAAAGTTTGAGAGACGTTTTGTATTTTTTGGTCGTTAGGACCCAAGTCTTAGTTCAAAGCATATGTTCTCTAAGGACTAGGTCGTACTTGGATAGTAATTTTAACAACTGCCAGACGTCACCTTCATTTGTCCCTCTATCGTGATGTCCACAGATGTCATTTTCTCTGTCTGGGTGGATTCTTTTAAACGTTTTATTTTCCACTTCCCTTTCTCGGACGCAGTTGAAATTTTGCACATTTTTTCACAGTCGAAGACAATACATGAATTTGAAAAATGGATTTAAGTCCATTAGCTATTTAGATAGCTACATTCATATTATTTTTACATTCACGCATTCCCTTTACTTATACAATTTTCATTTCGTTTAATTGTTTACAAAGCACTCTCAGTGACTATATTGAAAGGGATACGCAAATTAAGACCCGCGGGCCGCGGGTAAATTATGTCTAGTAAATCAATAAAAAAAAATAGTAATTAGTAAATCAATTAGTGGTAATTAATTAATTTTGTTTTATACAGAAAAGGGGATATAAACCTTGCACTATTGAGAGAGATAGTAGTGCTTTCTCTTATATGAACTTTGTTTTTTTTTTAAGCAGGACGACGGGCTGCGGAGACAGTATGAAAACGCGACCATCGAGACAGCCGAACAACAGCATACAGCAAGACTAGGAAGCCATCTTAGTTCAAAGTCTCGAAAGGTTAAATTAAAAAATAGATGTAAGGTGTATTTAATTCTTTGGAGGAAACGCCCATCGTGACAAATGCTACATATGCTTATCTGCTTTAAATAGCTAAGTATTTACTGACATCTTCAATAGACATTTAAATGAAAACTCTATGTTGGCGATACAAAGCCTTCGAAAGCATGTTAATGATAACAAAATATGTTGTTTTTTCGCAGCCAAAAAAAAAAAAGGAAAATATAAATAATGCTCTTTAAGTGATTTATAGAAGGGGAGAAAAAAAATAATTAATTACCACTATTTAGTAACTAATTTTCAGAAGGCAGTAATTCAAATTAACATACGCTCATAGACATAGATATATATATTACGCTATTTCTCACTTTTCTTCTTTTTACAAAGCTTACAAAGGCACACAGAAAGTGAAACAGATATGTATTGATGAAAGATGTCAGGATTTAACGAGAGTACTTCCAAAAATGAAAGATTTAATTTGCGACAAAGTTTTGAGTAACGTTAAAAATTGCACACATGCATTGAAGACGAGCCTCCGTGGCCTAATGGATAAGGCACCGGCCTCCTAAGCCGGGGATTGCGGGTTCGAGTCCCGTCGGAGGTGTGATTACGCATGTTTTTTTTTTCTTTTTAATTTTAAGATTTTAAATTTCATTGGTTTTCCTGGTTGGTTCAGGCAACCCATTCCATTCTGTAATGACACTTATACGAATTGGTCCTTGCATATGGGGTAAGAAATGTACCTCTATCTTTGTGTCGCTCTGAGTATTTGATTAGGTTTTGTTTTTCTATGTGTAAATTTTATAGTTAATCAGACATCTGAACATTTGTTGAAATTCGTCTTGTTTCGGGTATTCCTTCAGAGTTGAAGGCTATTATAGTATTGCCCAAACCCTTATACTATACAACAGTTGGCGTTCGATCCAGTGAGCCATACTTTGACTATTCAATGTTCTTATTCCGCTCTGCCCAAATATGCATAAAGCATTTTAAAAGATAGTTTAGTACAAATAATGCATTGAGTCGAAGTAAGATATTTCATGGGATGTATGGCTGGCAAAAACCGCTTGGCCACCAATTATAGGGGGCTTGAGTTCAAATCCTGACTTGAGATGAGTTGAGCGCCAAAAGGCGACACGGAAATCTTCTAGGGCCTACCTCTTCACCCACATGTACAGAAAACTTCTTTTTTTTTTACGTTCGAGACAAACGTATAGTGATACATTTACTTTTGGGTTTAACTCTTTCTCTCCGTAATTATTTTTCCACATTTTTAAGGAATTCTTCATTTGCCTATTACTATTTCGCTACCCTGTGACTATTGGGATTCAATAGCTTTGTTGTTTGTTATCAGAAAATGTTGTATTTGGTATAGAATTAAAGGGGAATGCGTGCTCTTTTTATATAATTCAAAGTCAAGTTGAAAAAATTAAACATTTATTTAATTTAATGAGTTAAAAATTAACGATTGTATCGTCGATTAGGAGAGAAAGAGTTAAAATTCGAACCTTTATCTATTTGCCAATTCGTAGGGAAAGGCTGAACGCAAATACGTAGAGAATATCAAGTTAAGACATACTAAAGAATTTTTTTTTCACTTATTTCTCATTGTCCTACATTCTTCGAGGGTTTAGAAAATAAAAAAAAGCTACACAGATAATTGTCGGTTAAGATCTGTTTACAGGATCTTGGTACTGGTGAATACCAATCCCTTGGCCTTGGGTACTAGCCACCGACTGACCACTACGTGGTCAATGAGTAGTCTCAGGCAAATCAATGAACATGGCCTTACCGAGGAGATAGTTTGTCCATTGTAGCAAGGACCATGTGCAAGAACAGAAAGTGTGTATGTGTGTTTGAAAGAGAGAGAAAGAGAGAGAGTGAGAAAGAGAGAGAATGAGAGAGAAAGAGAGAGAAAGAGAGAGAAAGAGAGAGAAAGAGAGAGAAAGAGAGAGAAAGAGAGAGAAAGAGAGAATGAGAGAGAAAGAGAGAGAAAGAGAGAGAATGAGAGAGAAAGAGAGAGAAAGAGAGAGAAAGAAAAAGAAAGAGAGAGAGAGAGAGAGAATGAGAGAGAAAGAGAGAGAACGAGAGAGAAAGAGAAGGGGGTGAGATAACGAAGTAAAAACCGTATGTGTTGTACCGGTAATAGAAAAAAATAAAGACTATGGCTTTTGTGGTGATTCGTTATAGCAGACACCTATTGTTCACCACTGTCACTGAGCGTTTCATTGCCTTATATAGTGGCGTAACGAGGGTGGGTGGGAGAGTCGCCCCTGGCGTCGGAGCGTAAGGGGCGACAAAATTGGTAAGATAACACTATATTCAATATCTTTTATTTCTGTCACGTGAAGCGCGCACTAAAAGTGACATGCCGCCGAGATTAGGGGGGTGGGGGCGGGGAGGATATTATTTAAATAAGTGTTGTTGTTTTTTTTCTTTTAACAATACCTCTGTTCAATTCATAACTTTGTGGAAACTTTTGGATGGGAAAAAAAACCTTCTGGGTGGAACCTGGACAAAGATCTCGAAAACGGCTCTGACGATTTTCCTAAAAAATGGACAGTGGCTGTATATCGTTAAGAAAAGAATGTCTAGCTCGTTGCGGCCACAATGGTGAAACTCTAGTTTGACCGTTATAAGTTTTTCATAGTACAGAAAAAAAAAAGTTTAATTTGTCTAGAACCTAGGAACACGCGTAGGTCTTATTCAGCTTCTTTTATTTTTTTTTTTTTTGAAGTTACGTCTTTGATTGGGGAAGGGGGGTGTGTATCTAACATTCGTTAGTGAATATTTGTTTACGCCAACCATAGTTCCATGTAGGATAAATAAAGTCTCCTCAACACTTTAAAAAAAAAAATACCTCCCCGGCGGGGAATCGAACCCCGGTCTCCCGCGTGACAGGCGGGGATACTTACCACTATACTACCGAGGAACTACAAGATAAGTACTACAAAAGAAAGATACAAATAAAGATTTATTTTTTCTATTAACTAAATTTAACAAGATCTTATATGGTCAATTATAATAGTATGGAAGAGTGCGGCTATTAATGAAATTTAATCACGTGAATACGAAGACCCAGGTTTCAGTTGAAATCATTTTCAAAGACAAAAAAAAAAAAAAAGAGATCAAATAGAAATTGTCCGCCAAGAGTAATTTTAAGTCTTTCGCCCTCTGTCAGGCTAGCTGTGCCAGTCTTGGGCAATAGCCTAGGCCTAATAAATAAAAGAATGTGTTTATATTTATTTATTCAATTTAAAAAAAATAGATTGAGCTTTATAAAAATCAGTTTGTTAATAACTTTTTAACCACCTCCACTAAAAAAAGTAAAAAATTCCCCCCCCCCCCAAACCAAAACTTTCCTAACGGGAGTCGCTCAGAAAGACACAAAGGTAAAGGCACATTTCTTGTTCCATATCCTAGGACAAATTTGAATAAGTTCTCCTTCTTACTTCTTATTCTAGCGCCATATTAGTGAATGAGTTGTCTGAAAACCAAGGACACTGATTATAATCTGTGCACGATTAGATTGACACGCATATTGGACGTAATTAAAATAATAAAATACTCTGAAAGACACAAAGATAAAGGCACATTCCTCGTCCCATATGCTAGGACAAATTTATACAAATACTCCTTCTTCCCTAGTGCTATTAGAGCATGGAATGGGTTGCCTGAGCTAGCCAGGAAAACCAGTGACTTGGCAGAATTTAAGTCATTGGTTAATATGCATGACTAAATGCATGACGCGTAGTACGTAATCATCTTCTTTTTTGAAGTAACGTCTGTAATATATAAGATAAGATAAGAATTATGATCTTCTTTTCAGAAGTAACGTCAGTAATTTATAAGATAAGATATCTATAATATAAAGCAGAAAGTAAGGCGTAGGCCTATGTATGTATCAAATATGTCCCGAATAAAAGTTAAAACCGTTTGACCAATCTTGATAAAACTTGGCCTATCTATATGTTCCTTAGATCATGGCGGAGACCCACAACCAAGGAGCCATAAAAATAGACAATATAAGTCCCTAATTTAATCCTGTTAAGGAACGAACCATTTTAAAAAATTGGGTAAACCCGATTTCACAGTATTTTAAATTTGATATGAATATGTCGGTTGAACAGGTAATATTAGCCATTTTCACACTCATCTTTTATTTCCGTGGCAAAATAAACAAAACAAAAATAAGAAGGGAAAATTCTCCATTTTTAAATAGATCAGTAATACCCAAACTAGGGCCCGTAGACGCGGTCACATCCGGCTAGTATATATAATTATTATATAATCATAGACATAATTTTAAATGAATATTTTTTTTTAAACTATAAAGTAGAAAGGTAAGGCGTTTGAATGTTTGTATGTATGTAATATGTATGTATGTTAGGAATCTATATATATATAATTCTCTTCTTCCCTCAACAGTTTAAACAAGAAGTAAAGGAAAGATCACTCTCTTATTTCTGCGGATAGTCACCCCACGAACAGTGCAAGAGGGGGGGGGGAGAACACGTTTTTCACAGCTCGCTACGGATGGCTGGGCGCTGGACTGTCAAACCCTGACGCTCCCATCCCCCTTCGTCTTGCGGGAGGTTTGGACTAAGAAGTAAGCTATCGTCAACTCTGAAGGAACATCCGAAACATGTAAAACATTTTACAAACAAACATTTTACAAACACTAAATAGCAGGGCCGGACTTAAGCATTGTGGGGCCAAGTTTGGCTAGGGAAGCGGACAATAAATGAAATTTAACCGAGTTTGTATTAGAAAATAAATTCGTACAGAATTACTTTACGAGCCTTGTGTGTAGCAAAGTCATACAGTATATCATAATAATTCTGTTTCCTACATAGATCCCGCTCAATAGCAAGAATTACCAAATGTTTCAATCTATCTTTGAGAATTGTTGACCTCAAGTTATTCTTCATTAGTATAAGGCGCGAGAAGTTTCTTTCGCCTGATTACACAGTTAAGGCTAATGCATAATGCCGTTTTTATTAATAGCGCCTAGGATTGGCGTTTTCCATATTGAATGACACTCCAAAATGACCAATTTTTCTATATATTTCCATAGGCCCTATATTTTAAGGACTTTTTGTATATTTTGCAATTTCGGGAGATTTCCAGGAGCTCCTGGTAAATCGACAAGATGGCGCGGGAAATCTGTTTTAAGTTATAAAAATGGTTTAATTTAATAATTTATACACCTGAATTAGCGCGGGTCCCATGAAAGTGCGGATCCTTCTGTCGCATAGGTTGCAGTGGCATAAGACCGGCCCTACAAAATAGCGGCGCATGCTACGCCGCCGGTTGACTAGTAGAAATAAAAACCGCTTGACCAATCTTGATAAAACTTGGCAGAAATTTTCCTTTGGTACTAACAATTTTTTTTTTAAATTGACTTACTCTATTAAAGCTATAGTATTATAATTATATGGATCTAGGCTTTGTTTACAATGTTGACATAAGAAAAGATCGAAAGGGTTTAGATCTAGATATAATTTTAAGAACTACACTTTGCACATATAGTTTTTTACTTTGACACAAGAAAATACAAAATATAGTCTATTGATTTCATTATTTAATAAAATTAATCTTCAAATTTGTGTTTCAATAGCATTATTACATAAATTCGTTCCATATATCTGCGAATTCAGAACGCCCTGACTTACTTATAATACCATTCATTTAACAAATCGGGTAAACCCGTTTTAATTGTATTTTATATCCTCCCATGTCCTATTCATCTATCGCTCCTTTCGTTTTTAATAGATATGAATGTATCGCCCGGATAAACCCATTTTCGCAAAACTAATTTTATTTTCGAAAGAGAAAAAACTTGAAAGGATCATTAGCTAAGTTTAACATACATCTAAATACAATCCACTAGACTAGTAAACACAAACTAAGACCCGCAGGCCGCGGGTAATGTCAGGCTAGTAATATATTATAGATCTATATGATTATATCTATATACATTGTAATATACAACTGATAAGTTCTGGTTTGAACTGTAATTAGTTAGTTGCCTATATTTTTAATGCACTGTACACAGACCTATATAAATTATTTTTCGCAGAAGAAAACACAATATTATAAATAGAAATCTTTTCATCATGCATTTCATGCCTTTTACTTTTACTGAATTATAATATAATAATAGATCTAGACTAGATCTAGTAATTAATAGACTACTTCTCTATATATACTATAGTCTAAATGATAGATCTAGAATCTAGATTTTTATTAGATTCAGATAGACTAGACTAGACTAGAGACTAGAGTTAGGATAGGGCTGATATTAGTAGTGATAGGGCTAGGTTAGAGTTACTCAGTTAAGTTAGGGCTAGGTAGATCTAGTAGGGACACTAGATCTATTTACTATCACAAAAACACTATAACTATTACTAGGCTAGGGCTAGGGTATCAACTTCTGAGACTTCTCATCAATTCAATATTAATATAGAAAACTTAAAATGAGTTCAAATACAGCTAATGAAAAGCTTTCTATTCCGGTTAGTTAAATTTAATTTATAAATATAGTCTATGTCATGTTTAAGGAGGACTCAACTGTTCAAAATATACATTATATTATATAATTATATATTCAATTGTGTGTGTGAAACTTGAAAATCTAATTTTTGTTTTTAATTTGAGATATTTTATCAGTCAATAAAAGTCATTGACAAAAAACAACAACATTAATTTGGGCAGCTGTTTGAGACAAACATTCATAAGAAAAAGCTAAAAAGATTCTAAATTCTAGAAATAAAAAATTATCCTTTGGGTCAGGATTCTGTGATTTTACCATCACAAAAGAAATACACGACACCAATGGGCAATAGCAATGAACAACAGACACAAAAACTCTTTTGTTCTCCTGGCAATCAAATCATTAAACAGAAACTATCTGATATAAATGTTTTGCATGTTATTTATGAGTGAGTCTGGTGTGAATGTTAATTTTGATTTTCTATAGTTATAATGTTTTTTTTTGTGCAATGCACAAATTGTAAGACAAATTTCCTTATGGATAATACAGATTATTATTATTATTATTATTAAACTTTTGTAAAAAAAAATCTTATTTGTTTGTTTGTTTTTCACAGTATGAGGCAATAGAAAACCACATACTCTGCAGCATTTGTCTTTCTGTGATTCGGGGAGCTGTGCTGACCCCCTGCGGCCATCACTATTGCTCAAAGTGTATAACAGAATGGGTTGGCCAGAAGCACTCCTGTCCCTGTTGTAACAGTAGCTTGACAACAGAACAGTTCTATTACAATGTCCAGTTTGATGCCTTGATTGGTATGCCACTACTAGCTACTTCATATTGGCATGTTCAATACAATCTTTGACTCTTGTGAACTGAAATTAAAAACTAAATACAGTGAGACACTATAGATCTGTATTTTACTATTTTTTTTTTATTTTTTTTTTGTCCTTTTTCATATAATTTGTTCTAAAAGCCATTAACATATTTTATATGGCTCCTATAAGTAAAGGGTTTCTGTTTACATAAGAGGGTGTCTAGAAAAAGTTGTCATGTTTATTATTAATGTAACTAATACAATGACTTAAAATGATTTATTTGTTAGCTAATGCCAAATTAAATAGAACCTATTATTGCTTTTTATAACCTTTTCAGATGAGATCTTGATACTTAGAGACAAAGCAGAAGAAAATTACTATGAAAAAATGTTCAATAGCAGTCCAGGTAAATTATGATCCTTTGTTTATTTTAGATAAATTATCATTTATACTGGACTTAAATTACCAGTAATTCATTTAAGATGATTAGATAAAGTTCATTATGGTTTTACTATATGATTGTGAATATCATTAGTTTGAAGTGAACCTCATAATGAGGAGATTCAGTTGTGCAAGAATGGGAAACAAAAAAAAACATATTTTCCAATTCACAGATGTAGAAATTTTGACTACTTCACCATTTGAAGCCATTCTGAAAAGTAAGATATGTTTATTTTTCTTATTCAAAAAAAATATTTTCTAAAGCATCTCATGGTAATTTAAGTTTTTTCTTTTGCTTCTTTTTCCTGAGCTTAAAGTTTGTTTTTTTTCAATATTTATTTTGTTGCCTCTCCTCTAGACAATATATATCAATTTATCTTATTCACTGCAACATTTTAAACTAGCTACACAAAGTCATGTTGCAAAATTATAGGTAGTTGATGTTTTGTAAATAATATTTCCTATCTTTATCTTATGAAATAGAGACGTTACTTCAATAAAGAAGATGATTACATCCTACGTGTGTTCCTAGGTGAATCTAGTCATGCATGTTCATCAATGACTTAAATTCTGCCAAGTCATTGGTTTTCCTGACTGGCTTAGGCAACCCATTTCATGCTCTAATAGCATTAGGGAAGAAGGAGTATTTGTACAAATTTGTCCTAGCATATGGAACAATGAATGTTTGGAAAAGTATACTAAGTAAGAAAAGCTCCTTCCATAGACACAGGTGAAGAAGATGTCTTCACTTTGAAAAACTATAACACCTAGCCAGGAATAATGGGTTTGTGCCCTTTTTGGAGGTGCCTATAGATGATTTTATGTAATGTTAGAATTCTGTAGATATCAAGTTGAAATGATTATATTTAGTGGATACCTGCTTTATTGTAATGCACATTTTAATGAATAAAGCACACTCAAAATATTTATAAATAAATGGAAAACCCAAATACTTCAATCAAGTAAAGTCAATGAGTTTAGTATCTGTATCACTAACAAGCCATAGTGGTGATATGAACAACTACAAATACAAAATTAATTTTCGTCTTTCCTTGAATAGTATTTTTAATTTTATTCCCAAATCACTTGCCACAAGTCAGATTGTGAGCTATAGAGAGGGCTACATTTTGTTTGTGTTACTGTACCCCAGGAATTGAGGGTAGTACTAGGGGTTTTATATCATGGCCAACACATATGGAGGGGGTAAAAATAAATGTGTAGGCCAATATTTTTTAGTGAGAAGAGAGAGAAGGGATTCCGTATTTGAGAAGAGAAATGTCTTAGTTTTGTGGTGTGTAACTTTCTGTTTCCCGTTGATGGATCAAACTAAAAAAGTGTGAGCACATCCAGGATGTTGTAAGAAAGGCCTCAGGGAAACTTTGCATTGTGCGGAAGCTGGCATCCATGAAGTGGGGAGCCCGAGTAGACATGCTCCGATCCCTGTATTTAGGAGCAGTCCGATCACAGATAGACTACAGCCTACCTGTGCAAATTTATGGCTCTAGGACTGCTCTTGAACAACTTGATAAAATGCAGTCCCAAGCACTAAGATTTGTCTGTGGAACCTTTAGGACAAGTCCAGTGAATGCGGCTGAAATAATGGCTAATATAGCTCCACTAACCCTTAGGAGGGAAAGGTCAGTACTGACCTGCTATGAGCGGTATAAAAGGCTGGATGAATACCTCCCAGCTAGAAAACTAGTGGATGGTTGGAGATGCAGAAGACGTATCCAGATGCAGTCTTTTATGCATCATGCCACTAGACTATCTGATGAAGCTGGCCTCTCCACCAACCGACAAAACATTCAACGCTTTCATCCCCTTCCCCCTTGGTGTCGCCCAACAACCCCAGACATACGCTTGAAATTAGTAGACCCTAATGCCACTAAGCAAAGCCGTTCATCTAACGACCTTCAAATCCTAGCTCTGGAGACCATTAATACCTTCAAGCCCAGTGCTATTTTTGCATACACTGATGGATCGGCATCAATAGATTCTGGAAGAGCAGGCTATGGAGCCTACATCGACTTTCTTGGCTCTCACACAGTCAAAATCTTTGGACCATGTGGTAGTGTTTGCAGTTTTGATGCGGAGACCATGGCAGTCTGTGAAGCCTTAAAAGTCATTGACTCTCAACTCGGCGAGGGACATTTGAGGGCAACACAGATTGTTGTGGTCACTGACTCAAAATCTGTACTACATGCTTTGCAAAGCCCCGGACCATGGCCCTCCAATATCAACACTGTCATCATAGCTTCACATAACATCAAACAACGCTATGGCACCCCTGTAATAATGCAGTGGGTACTGAGTCACATAGGTGTGACTGGCAACACAATCGCAGACTCTTTGGCCCACCAGGGAGGGCAAATTCCACCCACTGATCAGGCTGTAAGCTTTCATCAAGCCCTGGCTATAATACAAAAAACAGAAATGGAAAAGTGGTTTGAGTGCTGGGACAAGTCCCAAAAAGCCAGTGGAGTCTGGGAGCGCATGAGGCGCCCTGACCGCACTTCCCCGTGGTGGAGGCTGTCCAGGCCTGAGCAAGCTATTATAGCACAGTGCAGGACAGGCCACTGTCCTGTTGGCTCATATTTCTCTCGGCTATGGCCAAATTTCGATTCACGCTGCCCTCGCTGCGGGGAAGAAGAGGAAACCGTGCCTCATATTCTGTTTGACTGCCCCAGACTTGCTGATCTCCGTCTCGACAGGTCTGGGAAACCCAAAATTCTCGACCTGTATGGCGACATTCATGCACTACGCAAGACAGCAGGGTTTCTGTCCAGGGCTTTTGCAAGAGAGGATTTGAGCCTCTCAAGCCCTCACTCTAATGGAGCTTGATGATGATGATGATGATGGATCAATCTTATTTATAAAATTTGTACATATTATACATATGTTGAGTTCAGTTGAAATACAGATCTTGATTACAAGTACCAGCTGTTCCTTTCTTTACAAGAGTGAACAAACTGTGAGAACAAGGTACTTCAACCTAGGGAAGATCATCCTGTCATTCAAAGACTGGACTGGGGTTTTTAATATTCTCGCCAGCAATCAAACAGATGCACTTGTACAGCCATCCCAAAGCAACTGATATATATGCTGTTTGTGACACTCTTCAAGTGTTTTGATGCCACATGGAATTCTTAACTATTATTTTAGCCATTATGGCTAATTTTTAGAATATATGTGAATGTTGTTCATATTTGCATCTACATTTCTTTTGTTATAGTAGTTATGTTGAGGTGTATAATTGTAGTCAAACTGAATTTCCATTGGTTTAGATGAACAAAATTATCTTAACTTGATATCATTCTAGCTAAAGTTTTCACTGTGAAAAACAAAGTTTAAGACTACTCCTCTTGCACTTGCCTAATTGGATTGTGGCACTGACTAATGGTAGAGGGACTTTAGTGAACACCTCATTAATTTAATATTCCCTAATTGATGTGTACACAAGATCTTGTACAACTGAGGAATAGCATTCAATTTTTAAAGAAAACTTCTTGATGTTGTAGACTCTAACTAATTATTTTGATTTGAATGCTAAACACTTATAATAAATGAAAATATTTTTATATTCCAGGGCACTTTAAAGCCAGTTTACTTTACCATCAGAGATACTATGAGGTAATTTAGGTGAATTAGGAATGTGATCAAAGTGTTAGCCCCAATGTAACTGTTGGCAAAGTGTTAGCCCCAATGTATCTGTTGGCAAAGAGGATCAGTGGTGTTACAATTCCTAAACCTCTGTAATTGTGGTTGTATTTCAAAAGTCTTTGACATTACTTCAAAAATGAAAGTTATCATGTGATAGCCATGGGTGCCCGCTAGGGGGTGCACTTGCACCCCCCCTGGATTCTAAGTAGTCAAATTCAAGCCTATTTTTTTAGCACCATCAAATTAATTATCTTCTATATAGCAACTGAACAAGTAGTGCTTCCACTGAAGTAATGTTGTAGTAGACTAGCCTTAGCTTATCAGGATTTGATGGCCAAGAATGTACATGCACCCCCTCTGGATTCTGAATAGTCAAATTTGAGCCAGTGCATTTTTTCTCATAGGTTTGAAGGGGGAGAATCACCAGTTTTTTTTTATATTCTCCGTAACAAGAATGTTGAATCTACGTCTTTGGCCGTAGGTGGCAACTTGCACCCCCCTGCAAAAAAACCTGCGGGCGCCCGTGGTGATAGCCCAGACTTTCTGTTAGAAATTTGAACCATCTTGATAATAGTGCAAAGTGCATACCTTATGATTAGGCAACAGTCCTTGCTTTTTTCTGCAGTAATTTTTAAAAATTTGGAATTAGGTTGAATGGCTTATAGATATTCAACATGCAGAGTATACTGATTTACTTGAAACTTATAAACATCCATTGTCTGATATTAGATAAGGTAAGCTGAAAATGTATTCTAGTCCTGTACAGGTCGAAATGTTATTTTTGTAGTAGCTTATTTGCTTTACATTCCATTGGCTCCCAGTAAAGACAAAAATTAACACCTTTTTACTAGTGCAAATACATGAACTACAATGCCTACTGCACTTCACTACTTTAGGATATGAATAATACAGGATAGTTTGAGTTGATTCTCTTTTTTTTTTTTTTTCTATTTAGGATCTTTTTATGAAAGTCAGGAATTTACTCCCCATTGAGATTAGAAAAAAACTCTGAAAATCACTTATCTTGATTGAAATATTATCATTTCTTTCTCTTCTTCTCTGAGTTTTATGTACTTTTATTTTCTTTTTTTTTATCCGGGGGGGGGGGATTTGTTTATTTTTTAGAAACTTTATGAAATTATTTGTAATCGAATTTCATTTTATTTGTTTTGTTTTAAAATAGAAACTTCAGCAAGAATTACACCAAAAGCTGCAGTGTTTAGAGATGGGCCTCAGCATGAATCATCAGCCAATGGAAGGTGTTGAGTCTGTGAAAGAAAGGTTACGGGAAAACCTTGCCCAGAGTGAACAACTTGTAACTGAAGCGTTTGACAAGTAAATATCTCAGGGCTTATAACTAATACATTTAAGAAATGTACAAGTTTGAGTAATTCTTTCCAGTGAATATTTATGTTACAAATTAAACTTTAACTTAGAATTCATCTCCTCATTCGTTAACTGTTCTTTTTACAATACCTCTATTCAAGTCATAACTTCATGTAGAACAAAACGTGGGCACTGGTCTCAAAAACGGCTCTAACGATTTTTCTAGAAATTTAACAGTTGATGTATATCCCTGAGAAAAGAATTACTAGCTTGTTTACCACAGTGGGAAAACTCTAGTTTGACAATCTTTTTTCAAATAAAAAGTGAAAGAAAATTAAAATTTGGCTAGAGATCTAGACATAAATCTAGATCCAACATCTGTTTTAAAAGGACTACCAAGTTCTTGAAATGACTATTGCTTTCAGGAATTTCCAAATGCAAGGCTTTTTTTTTTACTGAAGATTTTAATAATCTGATGGTCAGGAAAATTGTGTGCATCCTCTTCTAAGTCTGGATCTAAATGCTTATCATTGGAATATTATAAAGTGTACTAGATCTATACATTCACATAACCAGGTTTCTTTTTCGGGGCATAGGCGCCTGGTAAAAAAAAAAATTCCAGTGTTTTTTTAATCTTAACATTCAATCATTTTTAAGAGAAAAACAATCGCTCTAAAAGTTGCATAAAGGAGGTATTGTCTTTTTAAAAAAAAGTATTTTTAATGCTTTTCTTGTTATTTCATTTGACTTACCATTGAGTTATTTTTGTTTCCTTTTACAGTTTAGGGATTTCTTTCACCTGTGTAAAATAATAAAATACTTAGAGCTTTCTACTGACATGAATCTCTGAAATTTGTTAATGATTTTTCAGATTTTTAACTGAGCACATTCCCAGTTTGGACATTATACCAGTCAGTATTAGTGTGTATATCCCTAACAAAGATCTCAGGATACATGATGTCATAGTGAAACCAACTGATCTGTGAGTTTTGTACCTTTCACTGTCACAAAAGTTTTAACATGCACATTACAAAATCTTTAACATGCACATTCTATAATTTAGTTTTCAATTAGCTGCTTTGTTGTGGCCTAGTGGTAAAGTGCTTTACTTCTGAAATGAGTGGCCTCAGGTTTGAATCTCGGTGAAGACTGGTATTTTGATTTTCAGCATTTTTAATAACACCCCCGCCCTCCAGCCCAAACCAACTCTAATGGGTACCTGAAATTAATTGGAGACAACAAAAGTGGTAGGTTGTAGGTTGTGCTGATAACCTTGTTAACTGTTGAGCTTTACATTAGGGCCGGTCTTAGATAATTGTTGGAGGCCCTAGACAAAGTGAATTTGGTGGCCCCAAATAGGTAGAAAAATAAAAAAAATATATAGCAAAAAAAATGAAATTATGCCATTGATTAAAAACCTAGTGTACTCCAACAATAACATTGATGACACATTTTACTATTTTTTCTGAAGGTCTGAAAGGGGAACAAACATTTGACTTTGATGTGGGAAGCGTGGTCGAGAGGCCAGTGCGCTTGAACTTGGCTTGGCTTGGCTATCTAGAAGGGGGCTCGAGGTTCGACACCCGACTCAGGCAGAGTTGTGTTTACTGAGCGCCTAAAGGCAGCACGGAAAACCAACTCATAGACCCCCTTCCCACCGGTCCACAAATAAGATTGGACCAAAAGCGCTCTGAGCATGCTATAAGCATGAAAGTAGCGCTATATAAAAGCTATAATAATAATTTATCAGATTTATCTTCTCAAAGTACCAAACATAGGTAACAGTAACCTACAATAATTTAATGTAATGTAATAAAAACACTATCTCTCATCTGTCCCTTGACTTTCGTCGAAGATGCTGTGACAGTTCGCGTCACCAAATCTCTCCATTATTCCCAGTCAGCAGCTGTTCTTATTAGGATATCAGAAGAGAAGCCGGTTCATTCTTTCATTTGGGCGACCCTTTCTTTGAGCTCTCTCCACTGTAGACCTTGAAAAAACACAATGCATTTTGAAAGCTAGCAGCTTTAGTGAATAAAATATTTGCATTTGCTAAATTAGGTAACTAATAATTATGTTTTTAACTCAATCTGATCCTGATTGAATTTTTAGGATTATAATTTTAATAAAAAGTATTGTTTAAATGTTATAATGAATTCACTCTTTCTTCTTATGTCTTCTAAGACTTTCAGACTTAAAGCCTAGAATAGAACTAGCCATGCAGGAGAGATGTGATGACGTTATTAGTTGGAATGATGACACAGGAGTTCGATTACTATTTGGGTTTGTTTGTTTTTTCTTATTTCTTAATGTTGATTTTTTATTTACAATAATTATTGTAGATCTGTTTTTTGTTGTTTTTTTTTTAAAGTCAACACATTGTCTGTCATTCATTACATGCCAAAAATCTAATAAAATATAGTTAATAGTATACATTTTTAATTTGATTGTCAATCAAAACACAGTACTAAACACTTGGTAATCTTTATTGATGCAGCTATTGTAAAGGTGTGTGCTTCTATCTCTTGATTATAAAAGTTAAAACAGGCCTAATAGCCTTTTCTTTTTAATTTGGGACACACACACCTGGTGGTAGTGGTAGGTTAGCATATCCTGCAGCTTCCACAATGAGGAATATTTATTCAGAATTTTGTCAAGATGGCCAAACAATGTGGATATTTATATAAGGAACATTCTTATAGACATGTTACGGCCTAGTTTATATTTTGCATGAACATGTTTGTTGCGGCTTTTAAGTTATCATTTCTTTTATTCAAGACGTTTAGGGGAAAAACTGCTTTTTACATTATGTAACAATCCAATGACTTTGCTAATAAATTATGATTCCCTCATTTCTCAGACCTCTGTCAAAGACTGTATCGTATGATGTACCTGAAGTCTTGAACAATTTACACAATCTAGATGATGTGCATTCTTTATTGTGGGATACCAGACCTATATTACAATATAAAATGGTAAGAGTATTTTGTTGATTGCTGTTTGTAATTGCTATAGTTATGCATAAAGATTTTAAAAAAGGAATATTTATTTCTACATTGTGACTTGGAAAGCCATGAAAATCTATTTATAAAAAGTATTTTATTCTAACGATTTAATAGTGTGTTATTTTTGTTTAAATTGTGATAAATTTCATTAGTTTGTAAACCATTTTAGGATATTGAGCCTGATAAAAATCCATATGATTTAAAAATTACAAAAAATACATTGATAGTTGTTATGTATAGTTAAATGCTCATGATTGTGGTCTAAAACTTTGTTAAAGGTAGTGACCTGAATGTAAAAACTTTATCAGTCGGATCCTAATCCTCATTGTTAAGATTTTTATTTATTTATTTTTTTGCTGTTTAAGTTAAGATTGATAAGAAACGTAACTACCATTGCAAATATATGACATTTTGTTCTCTCTCTGTACAGAGACCAGGCAGTGAGATAGTACTTCAGGATGTGTTCAAGTCCCAGAGTGACATACCTAAACGCTGTTTTGTCAATGTCTTTGATGAAAATACAACACAGACTGTGGATTACTTTTCTTGCAATAAATGTAGTGTCAAATGTAAGCATTAACTAAACGTTTCTATTAGGTACACCTTTTAGACCGTGCAACATATGGAGGCAGATGATCTAAAACTCATCTATTTTATCGCCCCACAGTTAATAATGAATACCTTTACTTCCCCTAGGTATGTCATTGGGTAGACTCAGTCTCCACCCGGGATTTAAACTCAAGGCTCCGTGGTTTGGAAGCAAAGCGTTTCACTACTTGGCCACTGTTTCTATTGGTCAGAGCTATTCCTTGGTGCATGGCAGAGTTATTATTTAGGGCATATCAGTTTTGTTTAGGATTAGTATTTTATTAAATTTATGAGTCTCTTGGTATATTTTTACTTTTTTTTTTTTTTTTTAAACTGACAGACCTCCATTAAAAATTGTTACTGGAATAAAAATTAATAAAAAAAACAGCATGACTTTATAGTTAAACACAACAGGGGAGCTTTTCGTATGGCTATCTTTAAATTGGTGTGATGGAGCCTTATGTTTTCAGTCAATTCTTTTCTTTAATTTACACACAGAATAGTTTATTCTTTGCTGAGCCAAGTTTATTTGTAAA
The DNA here is from genome assembly GCF_947242115.1 of Biomphalaria glabrata. Classification (NCBI taxonomy): domain Eukaryota; kingdom Metazoa; phylum Mollusca; class Gastropoda; family Planorbidae; genus Biomphalaria; species Biomphalaria glabrata. The sequence continues at coordinate 85,727,920 of NC_074711.1, forward strand.
CGGTATCACTTTAAAAAAGTTACTGCAATCCAAACTATTTCCCCCCCCCCCTTTTTCAATCAACTAGTTATTGTTTAGAAGTTCTATGAAATCATATGCAACATCATACATGTAAACCCAATACTGCCCTAATCTTTGGACTTGAAGACAACTATTTTTATTTATAAATGTTTGATTATTTTATTTGTTTTTCCCCAGGGATCTGTAAATCCTGTATACAGTGCTGTCATGCAGGTAAGAGCTAGTTAATTTTTGGTTTTGCTTTTCTCTCGGACTTAAATACGATTGAACTACATACACATTGATATAGATATTATATTTAAAGTAGTGCTATTAGAGCATGGAATGGGTTGCCTGAGCTAGCCAGGAAAGCCAGTGACTTGGCAGAATTTAGGTCATTGGTTAATATGCATGTCTAAATGCATGACACGTAGGACGTAATCATCTTCTTTTTTTGAAGTAATGTCTGTATTATATAAGAAGATAAGATAAAGCTACCGTCGTAAGGCAGATGCAGACGGCAAAACCTGCGGGAGGTTTGGACTAGGAAGTAAACTTCAACTTTGAAGGAACATCCGAAAACATGTAAAACAAAACAAACAATATATTTAATATGTCATGTGCATTTTATAAGCTGGTAAGCATCTTTAAAACCAGAAAAAAAATTTTATTCTTCACAGCTGATTAGTTTTGTTTAACAAATTTTAGATTTTCCCTCTGAACTGAAGATTATGACACCCTGACACCCACAAGTAGACAGGCAGTGTTTGAAACATTGTGACAACCAGGGCCGGTCTTAGTAATTGCGAGGCCCTATGCTAAACTGATTGCGCTGGGCCTAGTCTGGGTGGCAATAAGTAAAATAAGTGAAAATTAAGATTTTGTACTGGAAAAAAAATTCGACTTTTTATTCATTCTTTACTAAGTACAAAATTGCAATCAAATTAACTTTACTTTACGAACCTTGCAACCTATGGCATATTTATATGCCATTGACTATAAAAGTAAATAAGGTTTTGGAACTTTCGGTTTAGGATAAAACTCGTCCAATTATTACATTTTATTACATGAAAGCTGACAATGCCTTTTTTATCGGACGTACGATTGGCGTTTTCGAAATAAATGACACCCACAAATGACAATTTTGTCAATTTTTATGAGTTTTCAGGAGATTTTAATAAATGCCGGACATTTCCAGGAATTTTTCGTATATATTTTGCAATTTAATAATTTCACAGAAATAGTGCTGGGCCTATGAAAGCGCGGGGCCCACTGCAACCGCGGGGCCCACTGATGCAGTTGCAGTGGCCTAAGACTGGCCCTGGTGACATCAGTCCTAATTGCCTACTGATTGCCAAGCAACAATATAAGATCTTCCACAGGACTCCCAATGATTATGATGTCATTGAGCCATTATATACGTCAGTGAGAACAGATTTTATATCACTAAACAAATCTTTTGTATCTTTATCTCTAGGCCACAGTGTCACACCATTTGTCATGAACCACAGACCTAATTGGTAAATATTTATTTAAAATCATTGTGGATAGAATGATATTTAAGTGGGGTAAATAATATAGTAATTAAAAACTGCTTGGCTATTTTTCAAGGGGGCTCAAGTTCGAATCCTTACTTAAGCAGAGTTGTGCTTGCGGAGCACCTAAAGGCAGCATGGAAACCTTCTCGCCACTGGTCTACAAAAGAGATTGGACCATAGAGCTCAGACACTCAAAGAAATAAACAAAATCCCAGTCTTTACCAGGATTCGAATCAGGGACCCCCAGTTCAGAAGCCCAAGTGCTTTACCATCAGCCATCAACGCCTCATTATTATACTAATAGACCATATTTTTCTTAACTCTGCAAATATCAACTATTTTATGTAAGCTGATATAGTGCAAGGGAGAATGGCAAAATTCTAGTGATGTAATTGTTTTGGTTATATCCCTTTATAGTTATATCCTTTAGTTTGACATTAATTATCAATAGATGTTGAAGTTTATAACTTGTCAATTTATTCTCTCCAGGGCCTGCTGCTATTGCCCCAAGAGGAAATTGTGCAGAATTCAAGACAAATAATGATGTAAATAGACTGGCATTCCTTGAGACTTTTGTTTACTCATTATTTTATTTATTTTTTATCTATTTTTTTAATATCTATTTTTATTAAATAAAGTAACTTCTGTAATTATTGTCATAATTAAATAATGGTAGTAGTGAAGCATGCCTATTTTAATTTTTTTAATTACATCTTTTTTTTTTTTAAGGTTATTTGAATTTTAGTAAAATGAATATCAAGTGTTCAAATTTTAAAAAAAAAAGGCTTTTATTTAGAATGTGATTGAATGTTGTGATTGTATCAAAGAGTATTGTTAGTATGATTTAATTCCCTGTGGTTGTATCTAGACATTACTATGTCAGTGATGTTGGCTTAAGTCAACCCAATAACAATTGTGACTATTGTCATCCATGTTTTAAACTATTTTAACATTTTTGTTTCTAATAGTCACTCTCCCTACTTCAGAAAAGTGAAGAAAAAAAATCATTAATGATATTTTTTTTTTTTACTCCAAAGTGCCATTACCCTTATGAGATCTGTTTCTTCTTGGAAGCGTAAACATAAACATAGAGCTGAAGCTAGGTGCTGAAACAAATGATACATACATATATTAAACATAAATGAATAACAGCACCAGGGACCAAGTTTTTAAGAGAGAAAGTAGTGAATTAAAATGCTACGAAAATAAGGACATGCGCCGACCGAGCGAGGGTGGGGCAGGGGCTATCTGGGGCTTGTGACCTTTGACCACTGGGGTGGTAATTTGCATACGGGCGAAATGACTCTGGATCAGAAGAATGTTTTTTTTGAAATTCCGATAGTCTAGAAACTAGTTTCGCTTGGTGCGTTATCGCTAGGCGGTGGTGTTGAATCCAGTGTCACAGGTTCGAGCCTCGGTCTGCGCATGCCCTTATTTTTGTAGCATTTTAATTCACTACTTTCTCTCTTAAAAACTTGGTCCCTGGTGCTGTTATTCATTTATGTTTAATATATGTATGTTCTTCTGGGAAGATTATATTTTCTTCTCCAATATACCAGCAAAGGTATCAGTCATCCGTTTAATAAATGTAAGATTTTGTCATATTTTTGTCCACATTCTTTTTTTTTTTGTTTTTACCATTCCTTTTAAGGTTTATGTTTTTAATTGGTTAACAATAAGTTTTAAAAAAAATACAGCATTGAATACATTTTTATCATACTGCTATTAAAAGTTTGTCAACTTAATATTTACTTTTTAGAATTTAAATATCAGAAAGATAAAAGTGCGAAGGTGATCCGTGTTTTGAAAGGAGATTAGGAAATGATTATAATTCCGTTTTCATACTGTAAGCTCTAGCTAGTAAAAATGAGTTACTTGGTTGTTGTGTTTTTTTTTCAAGTTTGTCAAGAGTTAAATCAAAAGACAATGATTATGACAAATAATTTTTGATCTATTGTTATTGATTATGTGATGCTAAGTGGAAAAAAAACAACTTTTTTTTTTTTACAGTAAACATGAATGTGTACAAATAAAGTTTATTGTTGACTCACCAAAGCATTGTTGAGTAGTGATGTGGTTAAATTATTATTATCTAAAAGACAGTGTGTTGTGTATTACATAAATATGTAAAATTTACATTTTATTATTCCTTATGTATATACTAAATAACTCATAATATTATACTAGACAAACATTTATAGTCTTTCATGCTGTCCCAATGCAACAAGCCCTTGCAGTTTAGATATATGAGTAAAATTATATGCATCGCTTGTGATTTTTTTAAATAACTGGAAATTTATTTTCTTAATTAAGTGTACACTCCCCCAGTAAACCTTAGTTTTATCAGCCAGTAAACCATGGTTTTATTTCTACTGTTGAGAGATTTAAAATTTAAGTAAAATGCAAAATAAATAAGAACAATGTTTAAAAAAAAAGTTTCTTTTATTTTTACAATGTTTTTAAACAATGTCTTGACACGAAAATAAAAGATTTATCAAAAGACTTAATTTTAATTCTTGTATTCTTGCTTATTCTAAATCTGTATGGGGTGTGGTGACCAATTGGTAAAGTGCTTGGCTTCTAAAACCAAAGTGTCCTGAGTTTGAATCCCCTTTTTTTCTTTTTTTTTTTTTTTTTGCAATTAAATTCTCATATGTTGGAGCAAATATGTAAACATGAAAACAACAAATATAACCTCATTTTGAATTAAATATCAAAAAAATTTTATGATTATATTTACCTTTTCAGTATCTACATTTTTAAATGATTCAAATGTATAACTTGATATTTAAAATTTTCTTCTGATAAAATAATTTTCAATAATTCAACATAGGATATAATTTATCTTACAGAGGGGTGATGTCGTGCGCATCTTGAGTGATGTTTTCTTTTGTGCGCAATAATTTACTTTTGTTTCTAAGGACGTGCTTTTGTTGATGTCCTTCGCTTCCTTGCTTCTGTTGTGGCTGTACTGATGGCAGATCTTTGGTTGGAGTTGTTTTCTTTGGTACATACAGGTCTGTGTTGACCTTTGGACGATTTAAAAATATATTTTATTAAATTATTATAGTTGTCTTTCTTTCTAATGTGACATTTTGTTAGTTTTTTTTTTTTTCATTCCTATACAAATTACAAATGTCCTACTTAGGGGAGATAACAGAACAATTAAGATGATGCAATACGTTTGCCTATTCCTAAAAATCTAATACCTTGTATCTCAAAATGTGAATTGGAACAAAAAAAAATGTTATGATCTAATTATTTAATAATATGTTTACATACATTTAATGATTTTGCACCTTGTAGTCACCAAAATTAAAAAAAATGTTTATGTTGATACAAAAACTATCCTTTCTATCACAATATTTTTTTATAAATTAAGATAGATTTATTTATAGTATCATTTTCTATTTTGGAAATATTATTACAAATGACCAGTGACAGGAAGAGGCCAACGTGTGACCCCGACGAGATAACACAGCAGCGAGTGTTCCCTGGAATGTACATGTATAAACAAAGACAGGATGTGACGTGTCCGTACGTGTTATTCCAGAAGATACCAGCAGTGCTTGTGCAACTTTGGAGGAGCGATTAGGGACTCCAAATAAGCCAGAGAGTTAATTTGAAAGTCAGTCGTATGGAGTCGTAGGTAGAATCGCCGGTACAGTCCTCGTTACTGTGCGAGACTGTGGAAGAGTAAAGTGTACGACTCGATGCAAGTTAACTAGGGTAGAGTTAACTGTAGTGGACCACTGTCGTTAAAGTCCATGCAGCGAACTACAGTGGACTTGAGCCGTTACAGTCGATGCAAGACCTGATTCGGTAGACTTGAGTAGGCCTGCGACTTGGTTCAGCTTTGGGAGACCTGGAGCGACACTGGGAAGTGTGTCGCTGGTCCGTTCTGTGGAATACGGCTCGATGCAAGTTGAGAAGAGATGAATTGCAACGAAGTGAAAAGATGCAGTGCAACGAAGTATAGCTAACTGCATACTGACTGATATTGTACAGTCTTCTACGCTGCATGTTACGGTGACGAATTGTTAGAGTTAATAGTCAATAAAGTTATATGAAGCTGAAAGTTGAGTCGTCAAGTTCCTTGCAGTGTTTTTATTTGTGTGCCCGCTAGTACATTTAGCCAGAAGATTCAGAAATACGTAACAATATTTTACATGTTTTGGATGTTCCCCCAGAGTTCAAGATAATCTACCTCCCAGTACAAACCTCCCGCAGGACGATGGGTGATGGCAGCGAGCTGGGTATGAACCCTGGACCATCAAGATGACAGGCCGACATTCCAGTGCACATACCGCTTGACCAGGCAGACATTTATCTCGCCATTATCCGCAGCAATGAGCTTAGACACGTACCACATTACTGCCCAATTTAACTAAAGGTTCATACCGCCACATCCTTAAAATGCCCTCATTGTATCGACCCCTTTATATCCTGGCCGTGCAACTATCAAAGAACAATGTTTCGAAGAATATAAACCAATTTAGTACCCTATATACAAAAAAGCAGACCTTATATATAAAAAGGATACTAGGCAGTCTGAGTGACTTGTTTCCTTAAAGAGTGCCAACATAAAAGGTGCATGAGATACAAATATAAACACACAGTGTCTCAAAGCCATACACAATATGATGGAAATACAACTGTGCTATCTAAAGGTTGATACCTTGCACACATATTGCATTTATATATAGGCCTAACGATTAACCCAAGAAGAGTTTGCAAGCTTACAAGAGGAATTGTAATGACATTTCCTTTTACTGTTTGATAAAGCACAGTTCTTTAATTAGAAACAAAAAAAAACAATGTACCCTAGTGCTGCTATTCTGTTTCTTCCTTAAACCAATGCAATGATTCAATTCCGTTAGGCTCTAGTTTATGTTTCTAAAGGGTCGCATGTGTTTAAAAAAAAAAAAGTCGTGGAACAACTTGGGGAGAATTTATGGCCCCTTACCCCGCCCAAAAAGAACAGAGACCAGTACTCAATGAGTAAAAAAAAAAAAGAGAGGGGGGGGGATCAGATTACCCGGCAATAGCTGCAAAATGACCAGGTACTGGCAGGTAGGGTATGCATTGCAAAGAGACTAGCAGGATGTATGGATGTGTCAAGTCTTTCTTAACACTCCCACCTTCTGAAAAAACAAAATCTATTTATGTGACTCCTGACCCCTGCGACCTAAGGGGACCAGATATATAATGAGATTTAGATCCCTTTCCTTTCTTCGTGATAGCCTACTAGTAAACATTGGCGTAGCCAGGAATTTTTTCGGGGGGGGGGTAATCCACTCCCTGGCTATATACGCCTATGCTAGTAAACGTGCTGACAAAACAAGCCCCAAGTCTGAGGTTTGCGTGACTCATTTTTTTTTTTAAAGGAAGAAGAATGTCGAACAATTACAAAATCATGTATCTTTAAATGTATCACTTTTTTGGTATTAGTGACTTTTGGTATTTAAATGAAAATTTAAAATCAGGTATCTTTAATTAATGGGGTCACTAACTCTATTGTTGGTATTTTAAATTGAAATTTAAAATCAGGTTTCTTTATAGGGATCACTAACATTGTTAGTATTTTTTTAAAATGAAAATTTAAAAAAAAAATGTAATGGCGATTATTTACTAATCATGAGGCAACAAGCAAGAAGCCCGAGGTCCGAGTTTGAGTGTATGCTCTCTGACCCTTAATTTTTTGTTCCATTATGACTCTAATATACGAGACCTATAACGTTCCTGACTGTTTTATTTGCTCCTGTAGGCCTACTTTTGCATTTGAGGAAAATCTTTGAAATGTCCAACCTCTACCGAATCCCAAATAGCAGAAGACCTTTCTTTTGGTCACCCCTTTGACCTTCACTTACACCGGTAAGCCAGGTACAAGTCATTACCACATGATAAATAGTGCACATAATTGTATTGGCATGCCAATATGTCGACGCTAGCAATCATGCTCCACCACCCCCCCCCCGCCCCTCCCTTTTTGACACACAAGGCTTAACCCTAGCACAAGCTTAATTTTGGTAGGCTTATCTCTGGATTTAGAGTTACTTGACTGACACATGTACGCTCAACGGAAGACAGAATGAGGGACAAAAGAAACCAAAAGATTCTTATAATTAACTCTTTCTCTCCGTAATTATTTTCTTCTTTCCGATTGTATTATTCCTTTTGTTCATTTGTATTTCACTGCCCTGTTCAGATTAAATTCCAATAACATTTTTGTTTGTTATCAAAATGTTATATTTGGTATCGAATTATAGGAGAATGCATGCTCTTTTTCAACAACACAAATTAAAGTTTATGAATCCAAAAATCCATTTAGTTTCATGGGTTCAAATCAACGTTGGTATCGTCAATTAGGAGAGAAAGAGTTAAATGTGTGACTTGAAACTGACTTATTTAGTTTTACATCCTCCCGAGCAGTTCGGCGCATTTGGGCGGGAAGCTTTCTCCACAAGGATCTGTCACTGACAATGTCTTTCCACCCACCTGGTGTCCACTGTTCTGAGGTCCTCTATGAAAGTGTGGAGCAAAGTTATATTTGGACGTCCCTGTTTGCAATTGCCTCATATTGACGTTATCGTATTTAAGTTACTTTTTTAATTGGTTAATTATGGTTTAGTGTTTTATGCATTATTGCTGCTTTACTTTGAGTCTTAGGCTTATTAGTCCTCTATCCAGGAGTGTTGTAAAAGTTAGTGATTTTACTAATGGACCTGGTGTTATAGGCCTATGAATATTCATTTGCTATAGATCTCACAGCTCTATTTGGTGTCTAGCTTCTATATGTTTTCTTAAGCTAAGAGGTCCCAAACAGTGGATACATATTCTAATATTTATCAATGGAGAGTATATGTCTCCTTTTGTTCATTATGCGTGGACCAGCGAAAACGCTTTCACAAAACAAAAAAAATGTAAAAAGAAAATCAAGGAGCTTGAGGAGCTTAAAAGGTTGTCAAATAATTTCATGTTACAGCATTGATCAACTATGTGTTCATCATTCACAAAAATATTTGATTTCTTGAGGTATACATGACAATAAAAATAAATCATTTATGAATGTTCGGGGACTGAAACATCAGAGGGAATGCCTGTTCACCTGTTCACACTTTGAAGTAAACGTCTGCCGGACAGAAGACTCAAACGATTTAAAACAAAAGTAGGACGGACATATGTCCACTTTTTGCCGCAAAGTCTGGCAGTTGAACCCTGTGTGGACTCCGAATTTAAGTTCGGACCTTTGTGGTTATCCGAATAGGGTAGCCGCAAAGCTATTTGAGAACCCATGGCAAACTGAAACCGAATAGTTTTTGTTGACTAAGGATGAGGCGCACTCCGCCTGAAGTATGCGGGGGGGGGGGGGGATCACCTATAAACTAAATGAAAAAAAAAAACATCAATCAAGCTGACCTTGAACGGGAACGCCCATTTTTTTTCCTCCAGCACACAAGGAGGAACCGCGATGGGGGAAAAAAAAGTTCCTATACATATCGCGTGGTGTAAATAGTCTAATATAGGCTGATGTTTGTTTGAGGTTATTTTAATAAGTACAATGCTCTTTGATACCTATTGTAACTTCCATGGGGCTTTTTTTCGCTGGTTTATAGACCTAGTTCTCCTTATCCTATTCATATCCAATTTTTGAATGGTTTAGCATTGTAATGAGCTTAGAGGACGATCTAGTGCATCCATGGGTGCTTGGTCGATTAATAGTATATGCATGTTGTGACTAGACTTGACCTCTATCTGATGTAAGATATGTAGGCCTATAAGCAATGCACAGCATGTGCCATACGAAACTCGTTGATTTAGTTTGAATGTGAGCTTTATTTGATAACATATCAGTTTCCTTTCTCACGTCTTCTATCATTTAAATGTTGATAGACCTTTATTCTTATAAACTATTTTTTATTCAAGCTTTTGCTGACCTTTTTTTTTCTTTATTGCCTCTCTTATCTTATAAATATATATGTGGATCTGAGACATGGACACTATACAGAAAGCAACTATAATAAGACTGCTTGAGCGCTTTCATCAAAGATGGTCCATTATGGGCAAACGATGGCTAGATCGCAATACAAATAGCGATGTCCTTGCGAACGCTGGTATGAACAATATAGAGGGACTTCTTATGGTCCGACAATTACGCTGGGCAGGGCTCGTATCCCGTATGGGGGACGAACGTATGCCAAAGGCTGTCTTTTTTTGTGAGCGAAAAGGTGGTGGACGTAACAGAGGCGCCCCAAGGAAACGCTTTAAAGACCAGGGTAGGCGCCAACTTGCCTTAGCTGACATAGACGAGAGCACCTGGTTGCATGCAGCCTCAGAACGAGACAGCTGGAGGTCGCTCACAAAGGCCGCGGGATACACATTAGAGGCCAAAAGAAAATCCGCTGCCGAGGACAGACGCAGACGGCGAAAAGAAAATCTAAATCGACCACTTGCCGTTCTGGATGTGGCGCAGCCAAGGGAAATACTGCATTCCTCATTAATCTTCGGACCCGAAGACAAGCCTTATCATTAATATATATAAATATATATAGGTGCCGGTTCTCAGTGATTAGGTGCCCGGCGGTACTCAGTGATGGATCGCCTAACTTTTAACTGCTAATATATTAATAATAAACGTTAAAATACAAGAAAAGTAATGATTTTTTCCCACATTGAAAAAGGTGCCGGTACGCCGTACCGGTGCGTACCGTCACAAAAAAGCTCTGTATATATTATATTACAGAGCAGGGGCGTAGCTAGGAATTTTCCGTCTTTTGGGGGCCCGGAGTGCTTGATCTCTTTGGGGGAAGGGAAGGCTGAATTTTGCGTAATATTTCATTTTTTTCATTTTTAATGTAGAAATCACTCATTTAAGAGCCCTCTAATGTGGGGGCCCGGCAGGGGCGTAACTAGGGATTTGGGGGCCAGGGGGATTGACCTCTTTGGGGGCCCCTTGCATTTTGACATTCGACATATGACATGAGATAATGTACGCAAAAATATATAAGCCCCAAATCAAATTGGTTCAGTATATCAGTAAACTTAACAAAAAGTAATCATCAAGACTCTTTTAATGAATAATACCTTTGTTTATTAGTTAAATAATGCACAAGTGACAAATCTAAATTGATATCGCTTCACGTCGTGCATTCTGTGCAGCAAAAGACATCTATAACATCAACTACATCGATACTTTCTAGTATTTGTGACTTCACTGACATTAAAACCATGATAAGCCTTTCTTGCGTCATTGTGCTCCTGAGATACTTTTTGATGAGCTTGAGCTTTGAGAATGATATCTCACATGACGTAATGGAAGTGGCCTGAGTTAGCGGTATTCGGAGGAGGTTGCAAAGTCTGTGCACACGTAATTCCCATATGAAGCCTGTTTCTTCAATATGTCTATTGGTGATTGTATTACTATTTGTTGATAAAAAGTGCTCGTGCATCAATGACATCATTGAAAAAGCAATTTTCCATTTATTTCATCATACAAACAGGAAAAGTAGCACAGTTTGTCACAAGCATGTCTTCTAACAGGTGTCTTGGTTCAAGAAGAAACCCAAAGGTATCCATTTTCTTTCCAGCCTTTGGAATCTGCCCTTCATCTCCATATGAAATCTGCCCAGCACTTCTGTCGCAACACGTTTGAATTGCAGTTGTATTGACAGTCCTACATTAGAACTCAACTTCCCATCAAGTCTTTTCTTTCATATGGTTGTTTTGATTACAGGGAATCCATAGAATTCACTACCTTCTTTTGCTTTTTCGATGGATTGGGTTTTTGTCAGTTTCTCATCATTTTGCAGAAAGCATGAAAGGGTACTAATTTCTTTAGCAGATTCCCGTATATGCAGTCCAGACTTTTGTAGTTTCTTCCTAACTATATTAATTGGGCACAGGAGCTTTGACCAGAATTCCAGATAGGCAAAAAATTCTTAATTTTCCACTGCATTAAGAAGATTCTGTGCTAATATTATATGGTATTACGTCATTGTTGGTTGTTTATGTTTTGTGCGAAAGCAAAAGGATTCAGAGTATACAAAAGTGGGAAAGATCCATATCTCGTTATGCTCGAGTATAGAAATACTCCGATAAGTGGACTGCCGTATTCACCATCACAACTGCTGACGAGTAGAAGATTCAGGGAATCATTCCAACTGATCACAAACTATTGAAACCATTGGTATCTGAAAATGCAGAGACATTACTCAACGAACGACAGATGAAAAGCTAAGTGAAATACGTTGCAAAAGCAAGACTACCTAAAGATTATTCTGTCGGAGAGTTCGTCTAGGTCAAACATGGCAGAAAGCAGTTGTCATTAAAAAAATTCAGCACCCAGATCTTACATCATAAAGACAAACAATGGAAAAACATACAGAAGAAATCAACGCTTTTTAAATAAGAGTTTCGATGAAGACATCTCTGGGTACTATGATACCGATGAAGACAATGAACTGCAAACTGTTGCAACAAACGAAACAGACAGTTATAGACCAACGTCTAGAGAACTTGTTCAGTCAAGACAACCAGAAGTGGACGAATTGTTAAAGTTCCTAGTAGACATTTTGGGGTGCCAATAAATAAAAAGTGGCATTGCGAGCTTTCATTTGATAAAAATTTATTGCAAAGACGAAAGTAGGCCTATTTTCTAATTTAAAAAAAAATAATTTTGACATTATGCCTATCCCTACCCAGTCTAGGCCGCGCGCGATCCATTTCGCATAGGGCCCCGCAAATGCTAGGGCCGGCTCTGCTAGTAGATATCACTATTAAGAACTTTAAAAGGAAGGGTGTGATAATAACTTCAATAGGAAGGATGTATTAATATTATATGATATTACGTCATTATTTTTTTTTATGTTTTGTGCGAAAGCAAAAGGATTAGATCATTAGATGTAAATAAAAATAGAGTTTCCATTGGATTGAGGAAAGATGAATAAAGGGGTAATAACTCGAGTGTGAAGTTTAATTCTGAAATTATAGACGCCAAACCCGAATAATGGACAATTTTAGCATTGTTAAGAATAACTTTTAGTTATACTCGATTCTGTAAATTTTGCTTCAAGGTTAATTAGTGTAGCCATATAATACTCGCCATTTAGATCTATTATTAGTAAACGTAACAAGATACCTGGAATTCGCTGTATATCATGTAGTTTTATTCGTGGCAACAAAGTTTAAAAGAAAGAGTTACTCTCTATTTAAAAAATTGATCTCTGCGGCAAAAATATTTTAAAAATATCTAGGTTTAGTCTTTGTGATAAATTTAATCCATAAATGTTGTTAAAAAAAGACACCCGTTGACAGTATTTGTCAATCAAATATATTAATTTATGTATTTACAAATAAATTTCGGACACCGGGGGGATTTTAAAATTCTCCCCCCTCCCCCCCTTAGTTACGCCACTGGGGCCCGGGGAGATTCGCAAATTCTCCCTATTCCTCCCCCACCCTAGCTAACGCCTTTGTTACAGAGGCTCCTCCAAAAGAGAAGAATTACGTTTTGCCACCGTTTGTGTAACCAAATCCATCCACACTTTTCAGTTAGCAGCAGTTCTTGTCAGAAAAACAAGAGAGAGGTCTGTCCATTCTTTTACGTTGTCCAGCTAGCTTTTCTTTGGACCACTCTTTTTAACGCGCTCCTTCCACTGTACCTTGATTGCTTAATTAAGAATGACTTTTGATAGGGATTCGTGTCTTACAATTTGACCGAACAAGCTCAGCTTTTGTCTCTTTTAATATAAACTTGGATATTTAAATCTAGATTTTTAAAAAAAGTTTCATCACTTTTAGGGATTGGTGTTCGGAATATTTATAACACTTTCCGCAAGATAATCCTCTGGAAGTATTTTTCTTTTCTTTTGAGAAATTTGCTTAGACCAAAAAGTCTATGGCTTAGACCAGGGGTTCTCAACCTGTGGATCGCGACCCCCTTGCCAGGGTTCGCCTAAGACCATCAAAAATAAGGATTGTTATTGTCTATTCTTCTATTGCTGTGTGTGTCTATGGGGGGGTCGCGGCAGAGTGGTATATTGTAAAAAGGGGTCGCCGAGCTTAAAAGGTTGAGAACCGCTGGCTTAGACCTATATATATTGCCACGTAAGGTTTTAAGAATTAGTATTGGACCAAAATTACTTGGTACTTAATAAAATGGTTGACATTGATATGCCAGGATGGCATATTAGCTTGAAGATTATGTTAACTGTTATGTTAAATCGAAGCCTTTCATAAAATATTGTAAACTCTTGTAAAATGTTTTTATTATAACGAAATAAATGGAAAACATTAAAACAATCATATTAAGTTTTGCTATAGGTAAACGTAAGCAATGTACTTGATTCTAGATCTAGATTTTAATCTTCATTTTTTTATGATACTTGATGTCAATGAAAAAAAAAACTGGTAGTAATGTATTCTAGTGATGTTTACTAATTCTATTAACTCAGTTTTTCGGTAACTTTTATTATTATTATATTATGTAGTTTAATAATGGATCTAGGTCTAGTATCATGTATAGATCTTTAGTATATCTATATCAAAATTGCCTTTATGATCTTTATCTACTAGATCATCACCATTTACAAATAATCTAGATCTATTGGTATAGACTAGTCACTAGTGTAGCCTAGTGTAGGTGTAGGTGGCCAGATTAGATTTTTACTAGTCACTAGTCACACTAGTGTAACTATTAAACTAGATTAACTAGATTCTAGGTCTAGAATCTACTATCTAGATAAAAAGTATGTTTCACTTATTATAGATCTACTTACTATATATTATTTATAATATTATATCATTGTCTATAATGTAATAGTAGTACCTAGATCTATTCTAGTCTACTATACAGTTAATAGTATTTAAATAATAGTATTCATTATAATTATTAATTATTCAACCATCACAACTTAACTATTATAAACTAGATCTAGATTCTATATAATAAAAGAATTCACAAATGGACACAAATATCACTTAGATCTATAATATTATATATATATATATATATATATATATCTATTATATAGAAAGTTTATTGAATAGTATCATATTGTTACGTATTTCTGAATTTTCTGGCTAGATGTATTAGTTGGCACACAAATAAAAACACTGTAAAGAACTTGACGACTAAACTTTCAGTTTCATATAACTTTAATGACTATTAACTCTAACAATTCGTTAATTGAACATGTAGCGTAGAAGACTGTACAATATCTGTCAGTTTACAGTTAGCTATACTTCGTTGCAATACATCTCTTCACTTCGTTGCAATTCATCTCTTCTCAACTTTCCTCGAGCCGTATTACACAGAACAGACCAACGACACACTTCCCAGTGTCGCTCCAGGTCTCCTAAAGCTGAACCAAGTCGTACTCAAGTCTACCGAATCAGAGCCGCACACGTCTTACATCGACTGTATCGACTGTAATGGCTCAAGTCCACTGTAGTTCGCTGTATAGACTTTAACTTTAACGACAGTAGTCCACTTCAGTTAACTCTACCCTAGTTAACTTGCATCGAGTCGTACACATTTCTCTTCCACAGAGCCGCACACGTCTTACACCGTCTGTATCGACTGTAACGGCTCACTCACGACTCCATACGACTGACTTTAACATTAACTCTCTGGCTTATATAGAGTCCCTAATCGCTTCTTCAAAATATGCACAAACACTCCTAGTATCCTCTGGAATAACATGTCAGGAAACGTCACATCCTGTCTTTATTTATACACGTAGATTCCAGAAAACATCGGCTGCAGTGTCATCAAGTCGGGGTCACACGTAGTGACCTTTATCTGTCACTGTTCATTAGTAACTGTCCCCCTACTTAGATCTGTTCGTCCCCTGGAACAACACGTGTGGACACGTCACATCCTGTCTTTGTTTATACATGTAGATTCCAGGGAACACTAGCTGCTGTGTCATCTCGCCGGGGTCATACGTTGACCTCTACCTATCACTGTTCATTTGTAACACTGCCCCCTTCTTAGATCTGTTCGTCCCGAACAGATTCTACTTCATCACGATACTGAAGAAACCGATCGACGATCAAGAAGGAAGCTTTGGTGGTTGCCCCCTTCTCAGAGATGTTCTTTCAATCTGGCAGTTGTCCATCTTCTTTCCATAGAAGAATGGGAGCCAAATCCTCATTTTTCAGCAGGTCCTCACCAATGTTTTCATCAATCTTGGTATGGAAACATCGATCTTCAGATGACGACATTGGGCACTCTTGTCGAGAAAATTCATCAGCATTCTAACGAGTTCGTGCTTCACTGGCTGAGTTTTACATTCTCCAGCATCTTTTTACAGAGCTTCTTCAGAGATACACAGGTTCATCACAGTACAGCAATATTCACATGTTCTTCTTACAACAGCAACTGACTTTGGGTTTGTACGATGTCTGTTGGGTTGATCTTCTTGTACAGTTCTGTCACAGATGGTTACTCACTACAGTTCTGACATCTTTAAACTACTTCTTTTCTGTCCTTCTTGCTTCTGACTTAATTAGCGTTCTTCTAAAACCTTTGTTATACTTCATCAAGCTATTCTCATGAGGAATGTTCTTAAATTATTCTTTAGTGGCTTCACACTTTCAACTGATAGTAAGGCTTTCTTCTTTGGTCTGATGGTTCCGGACAGAATCTTTCTAAAAACATGGGCTGTGGAGTTTCATCAGTGCAGGTGGGGGTCTATCAGTGGGAGAAGTGGTGGGCTTGTTTTCTAACAACATGGGTTATGGAGTTTCATAAATGCAGGTGGGGGTCTATCAGTGGGAGAAGGGGTGGGTTTGTATCTTGATCTTGTTGGAGCCATCCACGTTGAACTCTGCATATGTCGCTTTCTCCGCCTCCTCAATTTGATATTTCTTTGGTTGCGTTGATGTCGTTGTCGTTGTCTTGCTTTCCTGTCGATCAATGCTGATGGCAGCGACTTAGCACATAGGAAGGCATTGTATTTCATAGCTGTAGTCATCAAGACTGTTGATCTAACAAGTTGCTTCAGCATTATTCTTCGATGGGTGCTTTGCGAATGAGCTGCAAGTCCACTTGAAGGCAAGTTGTCAAACACGTCATCACCTTCATCCGAGTCTGGAGGACTCGACTGTGGGGCAGGTTGATAACATTCAACGTGCAAAGGTCCCTCAACTTTAGCATCAGTTTCTATTGTAATTCCTTGACTATCACCAGGGCTTCTCACGCCTACCTTGATAGCTGTACAAGCTTCTGTTAAGTCTAGAGCTTGTTGGTGTATTTCTTGGCATTCACAGTCTTCTTGCATAGCTACGTACGTACAGTTCTTGTCAAACGCATGGGTGCAATAATCCAGCTTCGAGTTCCTCTCGTAGACAATGGCAGATAGACAGAAGTCTTTAAGGCCCACAGCAACAGGCTTGGACGCAGACCAAACGTTGTCTTGATCTGTTTGGCTGGTTGAGGTACTCATATCAGGTTTATCTATAGCTAAAGCTTCGGTCAAACTATAAGTCTCTTCTATTGTTTCTTCAGCGGTCTCATTCTGCTTCTCGTTGAAATAGTAACAGCTACCGTCTCTTTTCATTTCTTGTGGGCCACATTCGTTTGGTTTACTATCACAGTCACAGACAGCACAACCATCACCAGCATCCCTATCGTAATTGTCTGTATCGCCACATTCTTGGTTGGACAATTGTTCGCTGTTCATCAATGATGTAGTTCTTTCATCTGTCGACTCAATCTGATACTGTTGGGTGTTCAGCTCGTTAATCATGATTCTAGTTTGATCTTTTATTGTATCTGTTTGTTCTTCTGTCTTGTTGGGCGTGGTAGCTATTTGTTCATTTTCATTCATGGCTTTGGTCAACTGGTTAAATGAAGAAAATCTGGTGTTGATTTCTGATTCTATCTCCTTAATGCTCTCGTTCACCGAGTTCATTTTGTATTGCAAAGTTCTCAGGAGCTCCATCGTATTAGGTTTGATTTCAAATTGACAAGTGTCTGGATTCTCATCTTCCTCCAACAGGGCTTGTCTGAGACGTGCTGTTAGCGTTTCCTTATTTCCGTTAAGCTGTAGACCTCTTTCTCGAAGCTCTTGTCTAAGTTCTTTCATGTCAAGTTCATTAAGAAGTTTGATGGAACACATTCTAGCCAGAAAGATCCCACTTCTGACACCAATTGTTACGTATTTCTGAATTTTCTGGCTAGATGTATTAGTTGGCACACAAATAAAAACACTGTAAAGAACTTGACGACTAAACTTTCAGTTTCATATAACTTTAATGACTATTAACTCTAACAATTCGTTACTTGAACATG
Organism: Biomphalaria glabrata; assembly: GCF_947242115.1. Lineage (NCBI taxonomy): Eukaryota > Metazoa > Mollusca > Gastropoda > Planorbidae > Biomphalaria > Biomphalaria glabrata. The sequence continues at coordinate 85,745,755 of NC_074711.1, forward strand.
TAGCGTAGAAGACTGTACAATATCTGTCAGTTTACAGTTAGCTATACTTCGTTGCAATACATCTCTTCACTTCGTTACAATTCATCTCTTCTCAACTTTCCTCGAGCCGTATTACACAGAACAGACCAACGACACACTTCCCAGTGTCGCTCCAGGTCTCCTAAAGCTGAACCAAGTCGTACTCAAGTCTACCGAATCAGACCCGCACACGTCTTACATCGACTGTATCGACTGTAACGGCTCAAGTCCACTGTAGTTCGCTGTATAGACTTTAACTTTAACGACAGTAGTCCACTTCAGTTAACTCTACCCTAGTTAACTTGCATCGAGTCGTACACATTTCTCTTCCACAGAGCCGCACACGTCTTACACCGTCTGTATCGACTGTAACGGCTCACTCACGACTCCATACGACTGACTTTAACATTAACTCTCTGGCTTATATAGAGTCCCTAATCGCTTCTTCAAAATATGCACAAACACTCCTAGTATCCTCTGGAATAACATGTCAGGAAACGTCACATCCTGTCTTTATTTATACACGTAGATTCCAGAAAACATCGGCTGCAGTGTCATCAAGTCGGGGTCACACGTAGTGACCTTTATCTGTCACTGTTCATTAGTAACTGTCCCCCTACTTAGATCTGTTCGTCCCCTGGAACAACACGTGTGGACACGTCACATCCTGTCTTTGTTTATACATGTAGATTCCAGGGAACACTAGCTGCTGTGTCATCTCGCCGGGGTCATACGTTGACCTCTACCTATCACTGTTCATTTGTAACAATATATTATAATATCAGAAAGTTTATTGAGTAGTATCATATATATAATATCATAAATATGTCTTATAAAAATTGTATCCAGTTTCCTTTTGAAGTTAAAAAGCTTCAAAATTCTGTTAAAAATATTTATTTTTTTTGGCCAATGTTCAATATTATTTAGTATTATAGATATAAGAATATAATACTATCAGCATTTTTATGTCTTCGCTCAAACCCTCTGCTGGACAGCAGGGGATTACCGGGGCAGGTTTTGAACTCAGAATCATTGTAATGACAGTTTCAGGCACAAAACGCATTTCAGCTCAAATTGATTTAGAATGAAAAATGTATTTTTTTTAATGTTATCAAAAATTGTATCAATGTTTCTATTACATTCTACTTTTATAAACCTTTTATACACATACACACATAGATTACTAGATACTATTATCATCTGTCCACTGACTTTTGTCATCCCTACACTTTTCCTGGTTAGCAGCTGTTTTAAGCAAGAGATCAAGAGAGAGGCCAGTCCATAGTTTTACGTTGTCCAGCCAGCTTTTCTCTGGATGACCTACTTTGTGCTCACTCTTCTGTACTTTGAAGGATGACTTTTGACAGAGTCATGTCTTACAATATGACGGAACCAGTTGAGCTTTTGTTTCTTCACAGTATTGAGCAGCTCTTCCTTATTGACAGCCATCATTTGTCTTCTTTTTCCTGATAATTGATCTTCTTTCCGACAATATATATAAATATAAATAAACATTTATTGAAGAAAGAAAAGCAAAAAAAAATTCTAGCATCTGATTGGCATTCAACCTAAAATTGCACCTAATCTATTTCTGTCATAAAGAAACAGGATATTAATAATAATAATAATTTTTTTTTTTATAAAGGGCTGTTCACAAACAAAATGTAGGCTCAAGGCACTGTAATAACATTACAAACACAACAGCTAAAATGACAATTAATCAAAAAAAGTTTTAAACAGATAGGTTCTTCTTAAAAGTAGTGTAACATGTTGTATGTCTGAGATCAATGGGAGTGAGTTCCAAACCTTTGGTCTGTGTAGTGAAAAAGCCCGCAGACCGTAGCTTTTGAGGGAGAAACATGGCACCACTAAAAGCGCTGTGTCCATTGAGCGCAGGGCTCTCTTGGGGACATATATGGATTAACTGCTTTCAATTTTTATGTATGGTTCATTCTGTATTCTTTATTAATAACTTAGACTATTTTTAGATCCTCCTGTGCTGATTGGCGCATTGGGCGACAAGCTGTCTCCATAAAGATCTTGAATAGGGGAAAAAAATTAAAACATGTCGAATAGCTTGCCAAGCCTAGCTTAGAATCCATATTTTGTTTTTAATGTTTCACTTTCAGACCTAGTGATCTATAGAGCAGATGATGTAAAGGTCATAGATTTCTTAACAGCTTTATATCATAGCTCCTCCTTTGTTGTCGAAGATGAGCACATTTCTCATTTCCTATGGACTCGAAGATGACTGTAAAGTCCAATCCTCGCTTTAAAAAGCCGGCCGCATACGTGGCATGGGTAGATTTGGTCAATTGCAGATAGGTCTGCTTCTTCACTCAGCTTTTTGTTGGTTTGGTGCTCTTTCAAGTTGGCCACTCTTCTTGCTTCATATCTTGAGACTCCGAGACTCACAGCTTCACGCCATAGCTTCACAGCTTTATATACATTCTTGAGGGCCACCTCAAGGGAGCATTCAGCCCACACCATTTTTTTATTTCCCCTTCCCACTCCACCTGCTCAGCTTGTAACCCCCCCCACACACACACAAACACCCCTTTTCCAATATTCACCTTGTGATTCACACTCTTAAGTGCTTTTATATTCCTTTTTCAATCAGACTTGTATTATCTCCCCTTTTTAAATCAGATCAAGATCAATTTAGATTGAATATATCTTTCTCATTCAGGTAACAGGCAACAGTTAGCCACTTATTTAAATCATAAAATGGGGGTTGTTAAAATAGTTTTTGTATTGATAAGCCTTACATGAATAAAGTGTATGGAAAAGAATTGTTATAATTTTTATCTTTTTGAAAAATATTGAAATAAGTAATAGGGAAGGCCCTTGGCTGTTTATTGCCTTTGTAGTCCATGCTTTTTAAACATTACATTTCAAAGATGGATGTAGGGAGTTGGAATTGTTTGTAATTAAAGCCCTACCATTTTTTTGGTGCAGACTTCTGTGTTCCTACCATTGCCTCCACTGGTCGAGATGCTAAGTACGCTTGAACTTGGCTTGCCTTGGTCACCTATGAGGGGGGCTCAAAGTTCAACACCCGACTCAAGCAGAGTAGTGTTTACGGGTGCCTAAAGGCAGCGCGGAAAACCTTGTCCTAGATACCCCACCCCCCACTGGTCCACAAATGAGATTGGACCATAGCGCTCTGAGCATGCTATAAGCATGAAAGTAGCGCTATATAAAAGCTATAATAATAAGAAGAAGACATGTCTTTGAGGTCAGAGATTAAGGAGGAGTGCAGCATTTCTTGCGGCTATGCAGTTCTAGCTGCGATCTACTTAATCTGCATCATCTGTTATGTAGTAATAAGTAACTCTGTTTTAACACAATGTATTAATGTTAAATGTATTATTTATATATGTAAGTGTTACGACACAAGACTCTTTGACATAATAATAGACTCTCAGGTTATTACTCTATAAATACTTTAATATTACATCAAGTTATGTAAATACGAACATTTCATTTCTCTTCCTGTCAATCTCTCCCGGCTTCCCCTTTTCAACATCACTTCCATTCATTACACAAATTCGCACCATTATTCATGCACACCGTGCTGCGCTACAACCGTAACACCCCCCTTGTTTGCAAAGTTCGATGTACATCGAACGTCTTTTAAATATCAAATAAAATTATAAATCACTGTTCAATATAATTATATTATCTTCATTAATTCTCATTCTTTTAAACCAGGTAAAAGCCAACAACAACAACAAAAAAAAAAACAACCTCCAACAGCAATATTAAATATCACCATTCTTTACATTATTATTACATCCATCCCAATGTATAATGTCCAGGCTTCCCCGACGAACCAATCAGAATAAATCTCATAATTCACAATTATAAACTATAAGTAACTATGTAACTGTAATACTATATTTTACATTTCTAACAATGGTTTCATCAAATTCTCAATATAACACCATATATTAATATCTCGACACCTCACACATGTAACAAAGCTTCGTCAGTCCATACAGTCTTCGATTACATATACATGTAATATGTGTATATTACAAAATATTTCGGCATTAATGGTCCACTGCATCAGTGGATTAAAGACTTTCTGATAGGGAGAGAACAAACTGTAATAATAAATGGCTCTAAATCAACACCGATAACAGTAAACTCAGGTGTACCTCAAGGTACAGTCTTGGGTCCACTACTATTTTTAATTTACATAAATGATTTACCAAATTGCATTAGTTCAGGAACAAAAGTCAGATTATTTGCAGACGATTGCATAATATATAGAACAATAAAAACAACACAAGACACAGATATTTTACAAAGAGAATTAGATGAATTACAGAAATGGGAATCAAATTGGAGCATGTCTTTCCACCCAGAAAAATGTCAGTTGTTAAGAGTAACAAAAAAACTAAAACAAATTAATTCCACTTATCTTATTCATGGCAAACCAGTATCACAGACTAAAAACGCAAAATACCTAGGTGTTATAATAAATGAAAAACTATCATGGAATCCACATATTGATGAAACTACAAAAAAATCAAACAAAGCATTAGGATTTATTAAAAGAAATTTCTATAAATCAAATAAGAACATAAAACTAAAATGTTACTTAACCTTGGTTAGGCCAATAATAGAATATGCATCCTTCGTTTGGGACCCCTCAACTCAAGAAAACATTAAGAAACTGGAACAGACACAAAATAGAGCAGTGAGATTCATAACAAACGAATTTTCACATTTGACTAGAGTAACACCTTTAGTAAAATCACTAAATTTAGAAAGCCTTCAGGACAGAAGGCTCAAAAGTAAAGTAGCAATCATACATAAAACACTGAACCATAATCTTCAAATACAAAAACAAAATTTAATAAAATACTCAGAAAGACACAAAGATAAAGGCACATTCCTCGTCCCATTTGCTAGGACAAATTTGTACAAATACTCCTTCTTCCCTAGTGCTATTAGAGCATGGAATGGGTTGCCTGAGCTAGCCAGGAAAACCAGTGACTTGGCAGAATTTAAGTCATTGGTTAATATGCATGACTAAATGCATGACGCGTAGGACGTAATCATCTTCTTTTTTGAAGTAACGTCTGTATTATATAAGATAAGAAGATAAGATATTTACAAAATGTTCCAATCTGTTAAAGATGTCTATTCATTACACTGCTATTCATTGTGTTCTCACCAAAATGATTTTACTGACATTATTCTTTTAACCAACCAATAGAAACAAAATTGACGTGGCCTAGCTCTTTTCCTCCTTAGGTACACCGTGATAATGTGTCAGCTATCACATTGTCTTTCCCTGGTATTGTCCTGACCTCAAAGTTATAATCCATAATTTGCAATGCCCACCTGGCTATTCTGTTGTTCCCTAGTTTATTTGTATTAATGAAGGCCAAGGGAGCCGTCCATAGTTCAAATTTAGCTCCCATTAGATAGAACCCTAATTTTGTTATACACCATACAATGGCTAGTCCTTCCTTTTCAATGGTGGCATATTTCAACTCAGAGGCTGTCAGTTTTCTACTCACATATAAAACAGGATGTGGGACACCATTCCATTTTTGCATTAGACAGCCTCCTATTGCAATGGCTGATGCATCTGTAGCCAAAATAAATTCCTTAGTATTGTCAGGTAATTTCAAAATCCGTGCCCCAGAAAAGAAAGTTTTAATTATGTCCAGTGCTTCTTGACATTCCTCCGTCCAAACTATATTGTTAGGTTTTCCTTTCTTTGTTAGATTTGTTAGTGGTTCAATTATTTCTGAAAAATTTGAGATAAATTTTCTATAAAAGTTGCATAGACCCAAAAGGCTTCTAATTTGCTTCTTTGTCTTTGGTACCTTAATGTCCAATATTTTTGATACAGTTTCTTCTAATGGTGTAATGTACTCATTTTTAATCTTATACCCCAAAAATGAAATTTCACTTAGGCCAATTTTTATTTTTGTTGGTTTCAATGTTAAATTGTTTTCTTTGATAATTTTAAAAACCTCTCCAAGGCTTTGTATATGCTCATCCCATTGCTCACTAAAAATGCATATATCATCTAAATAACAAATTGTGTCTCTTCTATGGCTGAATAATTTGGCCATCATTCTGTTAAACGTAGCTGGAGCATTTACCAAGCCAAAGCTCATCACATTCCATTGATATATGCCCGAAGGTGTCTTAAATGCCGATAATGGTTTAGCTTCTTGTTTTAGAGGTACTTGCCAGTATCCTCTTGACAGATCCAACGTGCTAAAAATCTTTGCATTTTTTAGCTTAGTAAACATTTCTTCTGCTTGTGGCATTGGAAATGGGTCAAATTCTGTGACTTTATTCAACTGTCGATAATCCACACACAATCTTAAGTTGCCACACATTTTTTTAACAAGCACGACTGGTGCAGCCCATGGTGAACTAGATGGTTCTATCACTCCAAGTGTTAGTAGCTCGTCAATTTCCTTCTGTAATGTTTCTCTATGGTGTAATGGGATCGTATATTGTGGCAGTTTATTCGGTACTTTGCCGGTTAACTTGATATCATGTTCTATAATACTTGTTTTTCCAGGTAAATCCGTAAAAATATTCTTATAATCCTCAATTAGTGCCTTGATTTCTTTAGCTCTATCAAGAGAAACTCCATCCACCATGACATCCTTCCATGTTTGCCTACTTTCTGTTGCCACTGTCTCTATTGGTCTAAACCTTTCCTCTGTCTCCATTTCTTCCGTCACACAGGCACTCATTGTCATTGACTCATCCTTACTCCTTTCTTCACTTCTTTGTCTTGGTGTAAACTCTTTTAACAAATCCACATGAAATATTTTTAACATCGAATCAATGTCTATTTCATAATCCATATCGCTAATTTTCCTTGCTACTTTGTATGGTCCCAGCCAATTTGTGCCCGAAGCATTATTGTTATCCTTATGTAAGACCAAAACATCTTGTCCTACCTCTAATTCCGTCATTTTTCTATGTTCATTCACTCTGGAATGTGTTAATTCATTTCTCTCTAGCATCTGTCTATCCGCTTCTTCACATGCCTTTATAATCTGATTTCTAGTTTCTGTCACAATATCATAACTGTCATTAGTTACTATATGAGCATGTGGGATTATCAAATCTTTCAATATTGTCATTGGACCTTGTGGATTTCCTCCATAAATCATTTGAAATGGTGAAAACCCTGTTATTTCATTACGACTCTCCCTGTATGCAAATAGTATTGACGGTATTGCCATATCCCACTCTTTGGGTTTATCATCCATTACTTTATATAATGATTTCTTTAGATTGACATTAAAACGTTCACAAGTGCTCTGTGGATAATACGAGGTTGTAAACCTTTGCTGGATCCCAAACGTGTTCAAGAATGTTGTAGCCAATTGACAGTTGAATTGAGTCCCCCTATCTGACAATATTTCTCTAGGAAATCCAAATCTTGTAAACAACGTATATAATGCTTGTACTATATCTCTGGCTTCAATTTGTTTGAGTGGGATAGCTTCCGGCCATCTGGAGCACACGTCTATCACAGTTATGATATAACGGTGACCCCTATTTGATACCACTGGCATTGGACCGATTAAATCAATCGCTATTTTATTAAATGGTCTATCTGGTACATCCACCCTTTGTAATGGTGCTTTTATGTTTCTTGCTCCTTTTCTAGAACATAGTTGGCACGAAGTCACATAACTTTTTATGTCCTTATTAATTGATGGCCAATAAAAATTCTGAAATATTCTTAGTTTCGTTTTGTGTAGTCCCAGATGTCCTGTGTGTGCTATATCGTGTCCATTTTCCATTACAAGTTGCCTGAATTCTCTGGGTACCACAAACTGGATTACTTTTTTTCCATGCCATTCAATCTCTCTAACAAGAGTTCCTCTTTCTACATAGAATCTTCCTCCTCTACCTCCTTTCTTTGCTAGTTGGCGTAACTCTGGATCATTTTTTTGTTTTGTGATAAAATTTTCTTTGTTAAATACTATGTCTTTGATTTCAATTGTTTCTGTGTTTTCATGTTGTTCTTCATCTTGCTCTTTTTCCTTAGTTGATAACTCGAACAACTTTGCCAAATCTCCTTCATCCACATCTTTACTACAGGATCGAGTAGTGGCCATTCCACAACAATTTTTCCAAAGTGCTATCTCATTTTCCGTGCACTTCTTTATGTTTGGTATATTGCCAATAATCAAATCAATTTGATCATGGTCTATAACACATGCCTCTACGATCCCGGTATAATACGGTGTTTTAATGTTCACTCGGGCCACGGGTAATCGAACTGTTTTACCATCAAACATAATACATGCTTTGTTTTTTCCAGTATATTCATGATCTTCAACCAATTTTCGGTTTATTCCAACAATAGTGCTCCCAGTGTCCCTTATCGTTCTTGCAGCCTTATTTCCTACAAGTGTTTGAAAACAATCTAGACTTCCCGAACTCGACAATAACGACAAACTTTGATCTCTTCCATTTCTTCTGCCGTCATATCTTCCCTGTCTGTTTCCTTGATATCTTCCTTGATATCTGTAGCTATTATACTGGCCTTGTCTACTATCTATTTGGCTCCTTCCTTGTCCTCTAAACCTATTCTGTCCTTCATATCTAAATCTTCTATTGTTGCTATAACTGTCTTGTGTTTCTCTTGCTCTATTAAATGCTACTATTTCTTCAATATCGCTTCCTCTGTTTAACTTTTTTTCAGGATGTGCCACTTTGTAAGCCCTTATTAATTTTACAATCTCATCTACAGATTTTGGCTTTCTCTCCAGCAGGAATATTTTTAGTTCGTCCTGACTCTCATAAATGACTTTATCCAGCATAAGAAATACCTTTAGTCCATCAAACGTCTTCTCTATTTTTGATGACTCTGTCCAATTGTCAAAGTAGCTATTCATCTTGTCTAAAAATGTTTGGGGATCCTCGTTGGTTTCAATGGTGCAATTAACATATTGTTGACGATAAAACGCCTCAGTTTTTCCAAATGTTCGTAGTAATTGCTCCTTTACTATTTGGTAATTATTCTGATTCATGCAGATCTTTGACGGTACCTCCGCTGCAAATGACTTCGATAACAAAAATGTCCATTTATCTTCAGGAAAAGCCAATTCTTTCATTTCAATTTCAAACTTCTTTAAGAAAATATCTATGTCTATTTTATTCTCATCAAACATTGTACCTTAATATTTTGCCAATTTATTTCCAGACACGTCATTTTTCTTTCCAGTACCTTCATCTTTAGCTTTTCCTTTTTTTATTTCCAACTTTTCTTTCTCTATGGCTAACCTTTCTTTCTCCATAGCTAGCTTCTCTTTCTCAATTTCTTTATCCATAACTAATTTCTCTGTACTGATAGCCAACTTCTCTTTCTCTCTTTCTTTTTCCATGGCTAACTTCTCTTTCTCTATTTCCTTTTCCATGGCTAACTTCTCTTTCTCTATTTCCTTTTCCTTGACTAGTTTCTCTCTTTCTATTAATCTTTCTTGTACATATTTTCTCAGCTCTGCTCCTTCTAATTCCAATAGTCTCCCTTCTTCTTTCAAAGCAACTATTTCAGCTTTATCCGCCATTTTTAATTTTTCTTTATCGAGTTATCTGACCATATCCATTAAATATATTTGATTCTCATATACTTAATGCTTGGACCCAACAATGTTCATATCTAAATGTAATGTAATGAACCAAACGTTCAAAGTTATTCGAATACAAATATGTATCTACTTCCCGGAATACTCTTCTTCCTGCTGGTATAACTTCCAATGCTAGTGTATATTTATATGCCGTGGTCAGTGTATATCCGTTGGTCCTAAATGGGCACTGTTCTCCACCGTAGTCAAAATTCACTAGTGTTGCCCACGGCAGTGCTAATAATCGTACAAATTTCCATTAATATTGAATGTTAAAGGTTATTGTTGAGAACTATGACCCGCCAGACCAATGAAGATGTACGTTTTCACATTGGTGAATGTAGAGAATGGGCCGTCATAATAATTATAATGATATGAATCTAGATTTAAATGTTAATCCAATTGATTAATTCAGCAATAATGTTTTTAGTTAAGTTTCAACTAAAGGTTTATGTTTACTAGTGAGTCTAGTACATAGCTTTAGAGATTTAGATGACGCTAACTTTCTCAATCTTAATAGATCTAGAGATCTAGAGATTTTGTTACACTTTGTAGTACTAGTAATACCTCAGTAGACAGGAATTAGATACCGTTATAACGCAGGTCTTGCCTTTTCCGTTGGGCGCCACTTGTTACGACACAAGACTCTTTGACATAATAATAGACTCTCAGGTTATTACTCTATAAATACTTTAATATTACATCAAGTTATGTAAATACGAACATTTCATTTCTCTTCCTGTCAATCTCTCCCGCTTCCCCTTTTCAACATCACTTCCATTCATTACACAAATTCGCACCATTATTCATGCACACCGTGCTGCGCTACGACCGTAACTCCGTAACAGTAAGCATATGTCTTTGTGAAAGGAAATGTCCATAACGAAAAGAATATGAATGGATAAAAAATTCCTATTTCAGATAGTAATGATTTTTTAATACTTTTTTTATGTTTAATATAAATAGAAAGATATTTATATTGTTAAAAAAAATTGTAGAGATCCTTCTCAGCAAAGCTTCTATAAGTTTGTACTTGTTTTTTTTTTTCCGACTGTTGATAGGCAAAGAGTTGTGTAATTCTTAGAGTTGTCAATGTTAAATAATAATAAGAATTCAAATCTATCACTCAACAAACATGCACATTATGTGGACTCTTCATTTTAAGTCGTTTTCAAAAAGAAAAACATGGGTCTGAAATAGATTCCTATAGTCTGCATTCGAAATCATCAAAGGTATATACATTAGGGGTAGTTTTGAATGGGTCTTTCAGGTACAAATAGAAACTGAATTGAAGTCTTGTTTATGCAAGTATCATTTTGCAACCACAAAAACTACACATACTTGCTCTATAAATGAAGACATCTCTGCAGCTCAGTTGACAGTTAACATAGACATGTAACTCTCTTGAAAGTTATGTTAAAAGTTATAGAAGACTGTTATTAAAAAGTGCTTTAAATGATATAATTAAATGATCGACAAAGGTTTATAGTTGCCTAGTAAAAATAGAAATTTATACTTTTTTCTTTGGGTGATATAAAGTTGTAGAAAAAAAAAATTAACAATGGAATTTTTTTGTTTATTTGCAGGATAGAACGCTAATACAAATGCTTGATGTAGTGAAATGAATGAACAGACCGATTGGGTAAGGCAGCTTGTAAAGTAAGAGTATGCTAGTATCATTACATTCTTGTAACTGCACAACAAAGCAATAATTTTAAACTCTGAATTAGCTATTTTTAAAGTGTTTTTCTTTAGCTAATCATTATTAGTGTCATTAATTTATTAAATAGGTTTTTTAAAGGTAAACATAGATTAATAGTTGTGTATTTATATATCTATATCTAGGTAATGGATCTGGCTGTGCATGAGTGAGATGGAGAGAGTCTCATCCCAGAAGGAGAAAGGGATTGGTCTTGATTATTTATCAGAGTTTCATCTTGCTAGTAGAAACTTCATGTCTAGCCACAGTCCCATGGACCAGGTTTTTCAAACGTTTGGGCATCATGTCCCCGTCAGTCAGGTCCAGTCGTCTCAGCCACCAACCTATGGGCACGCTGCTGGGCCTCAGTATTCTGTCGCCCATTCCTACAGTATGAGCATGCCAGACAGGTATCATCCGATGGTGTATTCACAGCCCTATTTGAACGAGGAATGCTATGGGTCACATATTACTCAGCCAGGGACACTCCTCACGCAGCCAGTCGCCCACCAGAAGAACCAGAACTATGCAGGTGCTCTGCCAAGCTCGACTCCTCCAGGTCCTCCTGCTATGCACAGCCCACAGCTTTCTCCCATGATGAGGGCTCAGCGCCAGAGCCCACAGCAATCTTCAGCTTCAGTGATGCTTCAGTCATTAGTATCCACTGCACCAAGAGCAGCTCAGACTGTAAACTCTTCTCAAGCAACTGCTTATACTGCACAACTTCATGGCCCTCAGCAACATTATAATTCAACAGTAATGAATCCCACCTATTACCCAACTAGTCAATGTTCTCAACGAAACGACCCACCCGTTGGCAATATGCATATGGCAAATATTAACAGTCATTCCTTCCATCAATTAGGTCAGTTTAGCTCGCAGTCATCGATGTCATCTTCTTCTCAGGCCTTAAGAAATGCTCACAGCAGTGTCAGCAGGCCGACTAAGGAAGAAGTGAAAAGCTCTCATTTGAAGAACAAGCAGCCAGGCTTACCCCGTCTTGGCCCAAAAGAGTCTAATCCTAGTAGCTATGTTCCACCCATGTCCCATTCTCTTCAGCCTAGGTCCTCTGCTGCTTCAGGAAGCAATATGCAGGGTATGTTTCACCCAAACTTATCACTGCCTCCGACAATGAGGGCCTCTACTGCCAATGGAACCAGCTCAGCTTACAGGAAGCCTAATCCCTCAGCAGTCCACCCTCACGCAGTCTCAAGTTCACAAAAAACATCTTATGAGACTGACACCCTAAGAGGAGTATATTCAGGCGTGACCCACGCAGGAAATAAATCAAAACAAGCAGCTTATGCACCCAATATAAATTCTTCGTCCTCGGCTGGTATGGGTCATAGGTCAAGTGGCATGCCTGCTTCAAGTACCAATCCATATTCTGTCTTCTCTATTTTCTCATTGAATGGCCAACCTACAAGAGAAGGGGGTAGGACAATGGGAGAGACAGTTGTGTCAAGAGGAACTTCAGTGGCAGCAAGAGGAAGGGGAATATCAACAGCAGCTAGGGAGAAAGCCAGAGTGCGACCACCTGATGCAGCTCATTTAGCTCTAAACGAAGATGCAAATCCTATTAACTGGTATAAGAGCCCAGATTCCATTTTAGCATCTTCTTACTCCTCAGACATTGAGGCCATGCAGGCTGACATTATATTGAATTCTAACAGGCCTATTAAAGCTGTTAGACCACAAGCATCAAATGGAACAGGGCCAGCAATATCTTCAGGCCAAAGACAATCAACTGCTGTGGCATCAGGTGCCGTTCTCCAAGCACCTAGCCAGTCTAGATCGTCCTCTGAGCATAGTGCCTGTTTGCAGCAATCTTCTATCAGTGCTTCCAAAGCTGCAGCATTGGCTGCAATCAAAATTAAACAGGAGCAGGCAGAGAATTTATGCAAGAATAAATCATTTCATTCTGGAATCGAAGATAGTGAATGTTTAGCTTCTTCGAGAACTCTGGCAAAGCCTGCTGCAGCCAATACCTCAAGCACAAACTTTTTAATTAGTCCGCCTTCCACAGTAACACAGCATTCACAATCTCTTGCCAGTAGCTCATATAATAAACCCTGCAATGATAACCCTAGTGCAATAAAAAATAGTATAGCTAAACCCAATAGTCAATCAGTAGACTCCCCATCTAGTAATCTTCATGCCAAAAGTGACACATATTCAACTATCCTCGATTTATTGAACCATGAAGAAAAGCGAATCACTATAGGAATCAATGACAGGAAAGGTAATTCTCTTGAGCATTTCCTGGAACACCCTAACACCTACATAACTCCAGCACACAAGGCTTTTCCTGCAAGCCGTGCATATGAAGAACCAAAAACTGCTGAGAACGTGACAGACAAAAAAAATTTAACAGCTCGCAAAAAAGTATTTGATATGTGGAAAGCAGGTCAAGTAGTTGGACGAGCTCCAGGTAAAGCTAGAGGGCAGAGTAGAGAAGCTCCTGTAGCTTTAGGAGATCACATGGCTGCAATAAAAGCTGATCTCAAGTCATCCAGTTATATTCAACCTTTGCTAGAAAGTGAAAATAGGGTTACAGCCAAGAACAGAGAAATGGAGCCCACCAATGTGCCATCTGGTTGTGCAACAGTAAGACCTGAACTGAAAGCAACCCAGGCAGTCAAGACCAGAGAACATGTTCTTGATCTTTGTTTTGTCAAGTTACATGGACATAAGTTGATTTGTTTGAAATCACAGAGTGAATTCACTGTCTTGTTGTGCCAGTTCCAGTCCGAGTGTTTTGCTGATAAAGGAATGGGCAGTGTCAATAATTGTATTGACAGGGCTTTAAGAATTAAAAAAAAGGTCCTGGAGCACCCTAAGAGGGACATGATATTTCATTTTCTCCAGAAGAATGGTTACACTGTAAGTACGGTGCAGACTATAAACCTGGATGATGCGCGTCGAGTTTATCATTACATGTACAAACTTACATCTTGTTCCGGTTCTTGTGTCACACAACTATCTCATCAAACTGTTGACCTCGACTCATTAGTTATGCCAAAGAAATCGTCAATGTCAAGAGAGACTGCTTTGAAAATCAAGAAAGAAAAGCACACCGCAGAAGATACTAGTTATGGCATCCACCAGCACAATAGTCATCTTCCAGCCAAGAAGGCCAATGCAGTTTTAAACACACCAGAGGAGTTAGGCAAAAATGATAAATTAAAAACTTTGACTCCTAATCTTGATGCTGCTCATGCAGATATGAACAAAGAAACAGATGATGACCTAATTTTTGTTGAGGCCATCGAGAACCCCAACATCATCACCTGTGCACCAGAGCATCCCAAAGTAGGAGGCGTTTGTAACACGATTGTGGGTCAAGTTAGATTCTATCAGCATGAGAAAGAGAATTTTCTCGTCGTCGAAGACCTCTGTAATATTTTCAGTGCTTCAGACTTCTATGATAGTGTTGAGAAAGAAAATATTGTTCTCTACTCATGTTCGGAGGATATTGCCACTTTTTTAAACAGCATAACCGGAACGTTCCCACGGCTACGCACAGCAAAAGAAAGCCTGATCAAGGAAAAGGATGTGGGAGCACACATAACAGATGACAGTAGTTATACAGGCTTTAGCGGAGAGAATAGTACATCTTTGAAAAGACCCATTTGCAAGCAAGAAAAGCTAGATGATTATGAAATTTCTCCCAAAAAACTGAAGATGGATGAGATCTCAGATAATGAGACTAATGAAGATGACCTCAGCTTGTTTGAGGTAGGTCAGCAAGAGAAGCTAGTTGGTGAAAAAGAAACTTTGGCCGCTCAAACAGAAACACGGAAGGAGTTAGATGCTACTTCATGTATTGATAGTTTAACAAATCTGAATTCATCAGAGTCCATTTCTAATTCTCTAGGAGCTCAAGAGGGCGTGACTTCAGTTGTAAATGATGGGGCAGGAAGCACAATAGCACCTATAGAAAATGAAGTGTTGTTACCGTTGAGTGATGTAACAAATAACCATGGACCTATCAATACCTCTGAAACCATTGAGACTAATGTTTCTGAATCTTCAATAGGCACTGTATCTAAGGATCAGCTTAGCACCACCACTGAAAGTCCCCTCTGTAATCATGAGGCCAGTCCAATGAAATCCTCTTGCTCTAAGTGTACACATTTGAAATTACAAGGCTTCAAACTCAGAAATATGTTAATGAAAACAAAGTTAAGTGTGACACAAAGTAATATTGAGAAAGCAGACAGTGCTCTTGTATCCCCAGACACCAGCAAAGATATTCAAAGCTCTTTGGAAAAAAGCTTGGCAGATGGTGCATCAAATGAAGGATCAGCCGCAGCTGAGCAGGAGAATAACTTAGAGGCAGCGATGGAGGATTGTCACGTGGATACTGGTCAGCCAACTACTGAATTTCAACCTGTGGTGGCTACCTCTGTGGATGTAAGTAGAGAGGCAGTGGTCCACACATCTGAGCCCACTCAAAGTCAAGACTCTCCAAAACTAGAAACTACACCTGAAAGCGCTGAAAGTACAACGGTTACTATTTCAATAGAAGGGAAAAGTGATTGTGTAGATCAAGTCTCTGAAATAAGTTCTGAGGGGAGCAGCAGTGAAGCAGCAGATGTGAGCAGCTCTAGTGAAAATGTCTCAGCCCAGCCATCGTCTTCAAGCACTTGTGATTCATCTCTCTCCATCAAAAAGCCACACTCCATGTCATCATCATCATCATTGACGTCTTCTAATAATTTTCAAACATCTAAATACTCATTTGATGATTTGAGCATTATTGCTGACAATACTGCAGACTCCTTAGGTAAGTTGTTGTTTTATCAAATCAGTGCTGTGGCTAGTTAAATTTCTGATACAAACACATATTCATTAAGAATTTTTGAAATATCTCTCAAATGTTGTCTTAATTAAATATAGTATGGTAATGTAGAGTTAATTATTACTAATACAAATTGGATCTAATAATAAGGATGGCTGTATTGCACTGACCTGTCGTTTGGCCATCTCGATGGCCCCGGGCCTGCTGCCTTCCCTCATCATCTTGTAGGAGGTTTGGACTAGAATGTACATTAACTCGGAAGGAACATCCGAAACTTGTAAAACATTTTACAAACATTACTAATACTATAAAAATTATCTATATTTATCTAATCACAACAAAATGTATTACGTAAAATACAAAACAAAAATACTAGTTAAAGTCATGCTAAAAATTTATATTTAATTATATGCTAAAACGGGAGTCGTTTGCAAAAATATAGTTAAATATAATATTGTAAATGCATATTTCACTGAAACTCCACATCTCAGTCCGTACAAATCAAAGCCATGCCACCTTGTTTGTCGCCTTTTTTTTTCTGTCAGTCGCTTAATCTAGCTCACAGTGCACAGATGTTTCTGCAGCGTCATCTCTATCATTGACCTCTCTGACCCTGGCTGCATATCACTAATATATCACTTTGGTCCAACTCCAGCTTGCATCATCACTATCATCAGTCTATTTAGTTAATTAGTTATAGGCACTTAGATTGTATGTAAGCTTGTCCTAAAACAAAAGTCTATTGCCCATAGAGCAGGTGAGATGTAATTCAACTGTTATTAATTAATGACCAACATTTTTTGGTAGTGCTTTTACTCTCCAGTTTTGGATCTGGGTTTAATTATTAAAGGTATTATTTTAAGTTTAAAACAATATTACACATGTTCCCCATGCAATTTATTTCTTATGAATGTCATTATACTTTTCTGTATTTCTTACGCCACATTTTTTTAACTGTACGACTTTAAAGGATTAGTATTGGTATTGAAGTGTATGATTATTTTTGTAATGTTATAAGCATTTCTTTGTATATTAAATGTTTTGTTCCTGCGTTTTTTATTTCAGTGGCGCATCCGAGCAATAAGTTTAACAGCATTAAATTTCTTCTGGAAGGATATGAAAAGTTGCGTTTCCAGAATACCTCTCTAATACGTATGTTTTTTTTTTTTTTTTTTTTTTTTTAAGAAATTCAGATTTGCATGTAAAATTTATTCCATTCCTCACTGTATCAGTTTGTGTTGATTTGCGTTGGTTTAACGTAGTACTTTTCTAATTGTGTAACTTAACTTTTTCTGGTTGTAGTTACTAATAACTTTTTAAAGATTAGCTCCACAAGTTTCTCTTTTTTGAAACAATGTTCTAAATATTTGTTTTATGTATAAGTATTATCTAATAGCTGCTTTACTTTTGAGTCCTATGCCTTAAAGTGCCTCATCCTATAGATTACAGAAACTCCTTCAGAGAAAGAAGATAATTATGTTTTATATGTCCCTCGGTTGTCCATGTGAGAAATCTATATTATGAATATGAATGTTAAGTTGAGACTTTACCAAACTTTCTTAAAATTGAGACTTTACCAAACTTTCTTAAAATTTTTACTATGATGTGATGGCATGGGTAGGTGGATTTGTTGGGAGGAAGGGGTTAATTGCTGCATGGAAGGGATACCCCTTCTATGAGAGCATGTTGAATTGTAAATTTGGCTGTTAAGTATCTAGTGTAAATTTTTACAAATATTTTGTCATCTGAAAGGTTCACCATTGAAGGTGTTTGCTAGGTTCCACTGTATTCATGTCATGTAGAAGATGAATGTCTTTATATAACAACTGACAATATGTTGGTGTTTTTTTCTTGTACAAACTCTTCACTCCTAATCTCTTGGTTTTGAAGCATATATTCTATGTACATCTTGGATCGAAACTTAGCCAGTACTCACCCAGATATTTATTCCCGAACTCCTGATAATGCCATAAACCATGTTCAGATTAGTTTTTTTCCCTTCAGATTAAAATGTTGAGTAGAGTCCATTAGTGGCCTCATGTACTTGGTTTGTCAAATGGCCAGCAGGACAAGTAGACACGTTTCAAAGCTAATATCAGGTGCCTATTAGATCTTGATGGACACTGTCCTCAAATATCAAGAGAAAATGCTGTGATTCTATAACTCAGGCTCTTCAACTAAATAGTCCAGCACCTTACCACTTAACCCTTAAAGTGCTGAGCTGTTTCACAATGAGTGCATACAAAATGGAAATACAATTCCGATGTTTAGAAGCTAAACTACCACACGCGTTTTAAGGGTTAAGCCACACATTTCATCTTTAAATTCTTCAATCTATTTAAAAGAATTTAAACTAAAATTGTTCTCATTATTTATTTTTCATATAACATTTATTTCTGTTTTTTTTTTTTCTTGTTAAAGAAATTGTTCACCTTTTACGCAAGGAGTTGGCCGCTTGCAAGGAGAAATCAGAAAAGGAGTTGGCCGCTTGTAAAGAGAAATCAGAAAAGGAGTTGGCAGCTTGTAAAGAGAAATTTGAAAAGGAGTTGGCAGTTAAACAAGAAATGTTACAGAAATCGATGAGGGAAAGAGATAACCTGCAAAGTAGGATTTTTATTCTCTCTTGTTGGTCTTCACAATTCTATGGAGAGTATTTTAACATGGGAGGTGCTAAAAAAACAAAACTTAACCAAGTTAAAAAAGTTATTTTAAAGTCGCACAACTTTAATATTTAGAAAAAAGTTATTTTAAAGTCTCAGTTATTTTAATGATTTTTATGCTAAAAAATATGCTAACGTTGTATTTTCGTCAAGTTATTTCTATCTAAAGTTCCACTTCTGACAGTTAGTTCTATTTTTAGTTTCACTTTTTAATTTACTTTAGTATCCAACCTTTTTGACAATTTGAACAATATTATTATTCATTTAAATGAAGTCCAGTCTTATGTATTCAGTCTTAAGACTTGAACTTTATATAAAATTCTTATCAATATTTAAGAACACATCAAAGGATTTTAAGCTATCTAATGAAAAACTCATAAGAACACATCAAAGGATTTTAAGCTATGTCATTTAAAACTCTATTTGCTTTGTATATACTGATTGACCTAAAAGGGTGTAAGTTACTATGACATATCCACTAATAACCTGACATGCTTGTTTATAATCGCTTAACTATAATGAACATAAACCATTGCATTGTAACTTGATATCAATGTCATTCCACAATAGGTACCATCGAAGCCATTAATGCGTCTTTTAAAAATGGAAATGAAGAAACTCCTATTACAATAGACGATGATTGTAAGTATTTTACTCACCTCCTTATCCTTGTTTTACGTTTTTGGAATGGTTTCAACCTCATTTAAAGTTCCTCTTTCAGACCTTGCGGTCTATAGGGCTGATGATGTAAAGGTCCTCTGTTTCTGTGGCGGTTAGTGAGGGTGTCATGTGGCCAGCACAATGACTAACCGCCTTTACTTTCCCCAGCTAATGTCAGGTACCCATTAAGCACTTTCCGAGTTCAAATTCAGGTTGTTCTCTTTTTTTTTTTTTTTTTTTTTTAAATGCTTTTAAAAAAACGCAAATTTAGGTAAAATCCACCCTGATATTTCTTCCTTCCCTCCCCCATGTTCCCAACTGGTCCAGACAAATGAGAAGATCATAATGTATTGAGAAAACTAAAAGCATGAAATAGCGCTAAACAAAAACAATTAGTAAAATATTTCTAATCGCACAGATGTCTTGTTGTTGATCTAGATCTATTCAAATTTGATGATATGACTGATCCAAACTAATTGATACAATTACACTTCATATAAGCTTTTTTTTTTTAAAGTATTAGTTAAACCATATTTCCTTCATTTTCTCTGAATAACTATCGTACCCTAGTAAAAAGAAAAGGTACATCTTTCAGACCTTGCGATTTTTTTTTTAGGGCTGTTGTGTAAAGCTCATCTGTTTCCTTGGTCAACTGTTAAAAAGGTTGTCATGGGACCAGCACAATGACCTATCGCCTTTACTAGTCCTCTGTATATTAGGTATCCTTAAGAGTTTGTTGAACTCATACGGGTTCTGAAAATTCCAAATCAAATATAAATCTTTACTGTGATTTGAACTCAGCACCCCTCGGTTCATAAGCTAAGGGCTTTACCACTCATTCAGCCGACCTCATTTGTACTCTAGTGCTGCTAGTGTATGTTTTTATTCATCATTTGTTACAAAGCTTATATCAACTCACTCTGTCTGTCTGGTAAAACGTGTGTACACATTATTTCTCCTACACCCATTCTTGGATCAAGTTGAAACTTCGCACAATTATAAAATGGCATAGACAAGACATGAATCATTTTTAGAAAAGTAACCAATTAATAAATTATTACTGGTAACTAATTATTTTGTTTGATATCAACAAGAGAAACAATACTTCAGTGTTCACAGATATGGCTAAATTAGGTGGGTTTACAACCCTTAAATAACTGTTAAAACACTATTTCTCCCTCACGTATTCTCCGATCAAGTTGATACTTTAAACAATTTTTCATTGTACCTTACAAAACATGAATCAATTTTTTAAAAATACCCAATTAGTCAATTAATTATTGCTAATTAATTATTATGTTGGATATTGAATAAGGGAAATAACTTGCACATTATTGATAGATATAGTTTTAAGTCAGAGTTCTTCTTCTTTAGATAGGCTTTGTTGTTTTTTTTAAAGGATTTTTTATATTTTGCTTGTTTCAGCATTAAAACTTCAAACTCCATTTATTTTTTTATATTAGTAGGTCTATCTTTTTTTTGTTTCAGAATCAGTTTCGCATCCCACCTACCTTTGAGATTCTCTTGAATGCTGTTTGTGGTCAATGACAAATGGCTTTTTTTGGTTTGTCTTAGCAGACTTGAATGCAAGACTTTCTAATCCCCGCACAACACCCGACCCAAAGAAAGCATTCAAACAACGAAAGTGACCTACTTATTCTATTGAATTAACTCAATTTACACCCATTTTTTTTTCAATAAAATTATGTCACAAAGAAAAATAATTTTCGGATAGACTGTGACTGTCACGCAGACAACTTGTATTATTGACTAACTGGCAATGTCCTACACACTAAACATTATGTTTCTATGCTTTGTTGTTAATGTAATTAATAACCTTAATTTGTGTGGAAATTGAGATCTAATACTTCACATGAGTATAATAAATTGTTGTTTTTTTTTATATAAATATAATTTTTTAAATATTTTAAATGATATTTGTTTAAATAAAAATAATAAACACAAAGTTACTCTTGAAAAATAATAGAACCTTGTTGCTGGATGTTTCTTGTCAATAATAATCTCATTTTTTTAAATTTTTTGTTGTTGTTCTATAAACTATACTGTGACTGGTTGTTAGTTTTTCATTTATGTTAAAATCTATTTATCAGCTTTGTTTTTCTTAACCCTATAAATTTCTTCTAAACCAAGTCACTGATATACAGCATGTTTTACTGTGTCCTCTATACAGTATGTTTTACTGTGTCCTCTATACAGTATGTTTTACTGTGTCCTCTATACAGTATGTTTTACTGTGTCCTCTGTACTCATTTAGATCAACTTCAATTAACAGCTACCATTTTATGTAGGTCAGAGCTAGATTGTCTGTTAGTTTTATACGTTTAAATCGTACCTTTTGAAATGGAGGTTATCACATCCTGGCCCAAACCTCTTGCGAGATGGTAGGGGATTGAAGCAGGCTGGGTTTAAACTGGGGAATATTGTGATGACATTTCAAAGTGCATAGCACAGGACAGGCAGTCAACTTGAATAATAAACTTGTAAAAGAAAAAAAAAAGGTTCCCAATTCAGACCTTCGATCTATAGGGCAGATGATGATGATAAGATCATCTGTTTAACCAAAAGTTAACAAGCAGAATGTCATGTGGCCATCACAATGATGAACTGCCTTTATTTTTCTCAACTAAATTCAGGAATCCATTAGAGTTGGGTGGACTCAAAGGCGCCCTAAAAATCCCATTCTTCACTTAGATTTGAACCCAGGACCCCAGGCTCAGAATTCAAGCGCTAAACCACTCAGCCAGTGCGCTCCTTCATAAGCTTGTACTTCTATACTATTGAGCTAGACATTGCCAGGCTTTACTTCAGTTTATGTTTTCTCCAGCTAAGATTACACAGAGTGGTAGATGAGCAACATTGTTGCACAAGTCTCACAGAAAAGCAGTTGACTCAGCTATTTCATTTAGGTTCAGTATACATTATTGATATTTTGTTAATATGTTCAGGTTTGTGATTCACTTCACCTTGTAGGAGTTCTCTCCTGGAGTGTTCATTCATTTTTTCAACACACATTGGATCTCCTAAAGTTCTTACCAAAAATACCATCAGTATTTTAGGCATTTTTTTTTTATTATTGGTGCTGTTTTTGTTTTTTGTTATTAAATTATTTTTTTTTACAGATATAAAACAAACTTTTGAGAATTAGAATTCTATTCACTAATAAATTTTCATCAGAAATTTGAAATTTTCTTAATTCAATCAAGATTATTTTTTTTTGTGTTCAAATAACTCCAATGACAATTTTTGTACAAAACACTTTCTTTTTTGGGATAATAATTAGAAATCTGCACACAATTTTCAAAGTTTGGTTCTGTCAATATTTTTAACTGAAAATGTATTATTTAATTTTACGTTTATTTACTCAGTGTTTTGTGAGATTTTGATGCCAAGACAAAAGTTTGGGGCCTAATTCCTGACATTATAGCTCCATCCATCCCAGTGGCGCTACAGCCCATGGAGGGCTCTGGCCTGCTTTAACACATCCTTCCATTCAGATCTCTCCTGGGCCTTTCGTCTCCACGCCCTAACCCCAAGCTGCTTCAGATCTGCTTCCACATCATCTATCCATCGCATTCGGGGTCTGCCTTTGGGTCGCCTGCCTTTTGGTTATAGCTCCACGTTACATTTATGTTATAAACTTAGAGAAAGATACAGAATGACCATGAGGATTGACAGCTTCCCGTTAGAGTAGTTATATACTGGCCACTCAATGAGAACCAGTTTTGAGTGACTGCATTTCCGTTTTTTAGACGTTGACAAAAACAAAAGAAGTAAAAAAAATCCCATGTTGTGACATCGTGAAGACAGGAGAATGGGCAGTTAAGGATTGTTGTACCTGGCCATACCCTGCAATATATTCTGTTGTGACGAAATGTAGATTTTATATGCTGCTTTATTCGTGTCCATTTAAATATATATGCTTCCATTATTTTCTGAGGCAAACTGCTTCCAAAAACAAAATGTTTTATTTTGTTCTCTTTTTTTTGTACTTCTGTATAAAGTTTTTTCTAGAAAGTATGTACTCGAAAGATGTAATGGACCATTACATTGTGCTTACGGTATGTTATATTTGTGAAATGTAATAGTTACATTATGTGTGTCTGCCGATGTAATGAAATACTACAGTATTAAGGCCTCAGGTGATTCATTCCTCTCACCCCCCCCTCCCTGCCCAGCAACCCTCCTCATTGTGTTTTGTATTTAATAAACCTATTTATCGTTGAGTGTACATAATGTAACATATTGCTTGAACAGACAAAATTTCTGGTGTTATGGGGAAAAGAAATGTCATACATACATGTTTTATTGTACAATAGAACATGTTTATTTAACTCTGGATTGGTTGGTGACTAGCAGGCTAATTGAAACGCTTTTATCAAGGTGAGCAATATTATATTAAAAACTATTCTAATTCAATCGCAGTGATGTCTTTATTTTTTGTTTCATTTTTTTTTCTTGTATTTCTTTTTAACTTACTGTGTCATTATTTTAATCTTTACAATATTTTAGAAAATACTTAAATCTGCAGGCCTCTACATTAAATAGAAGTGATTATGTTTTAAGAATAACTGCAGTGTTTATATTTGCGGGCAACTGCTAAAGTAATAGCAAAGAAATTTCTCTTGAACAGGCCATCGTCAAGTCATTCGTAATATTTAACCTGGGTCAGAGTTGATTGCATCAACAATGGGTGGTGATAGTATCTATACTACTGTGATTTACTATGTCTACAAGAGTTAGCAATGACATATCAAAGTAACTTTGTGAGTTGTAATGTTATAAACGGCGTAAGATTGGGATGTAGGAAGAGGATGAGCTAGTGTTGTGATGTTGAAAATCCATCATGTTTGTGTTCTTCCCTAGACTTCTTCCTGATCTCCCCCCCCCCCCCTCTCAAAGTCAGATCCTTTACGACAAAGCTACTCTTTACCAAAACTTAAAAGTTCTCCTTTCAGATCTTGCAATCTATGGGCAGATGATGTTTAGGTCAACTGTTTCTTTGGCCAGCGGTTAACGAGCAGGGTGTCATGTGTCCAGCACAATGACCAACCACTTTTACTTTGCCCGGTCAAAGTAGGGTGGACTCGGGTTCCCAAAAATCACTAAATTCAAATTCTTAGTCTTTACCAAGATTTAAACCCAGGACTCCAGATTCGGGAGCCTAGCGATAACCTATCAGCCACCGCACCCCCAACATCAAGACTTAAATAAAACAAATGTATGTTTATACTCGCACATGGCTCATATCACTTAGACTGATTTCCTCTATGGCCGTTCCTGAACTCTCCCAGCTGTGTGCTTCAGTTGGCCAGATTTTTTGGTGTTTTTTTTATAATTTAAATTTGTTCTAGAGGTTGAGTAATCAGTTTGCTAGCATTTTTTTACTTTGATCTTTTACACAGTTGGAGCATTTTTTTTAATGGTGTTTTTTTTTTAATTGGAAGCAGAGAAGTCTGACCAACTCATTTATTTAGCATCATTTGGTTCTTGTACTTCCAATGCAACTTGTTTGGTTTGTTTTGCTGGAGTGTCACAGGCCATCTATGTCATATATATATATATTTACAATATGTATTTATTGTAATTGATATTATTTTAAAAAATGTTAATTTTTTACACTAATTACCTTTTTAATACTGAATACAAATATGTCCAGAAACAAAAGAATATTTTCATGTGAAGTTAAAAAAAAAATACAGCAATTAAAATATAAAGTTTATTTATTTTTATGTTATTATGTTTTACTTAGAAAAGTATATGTCATCTGTTAACACACTTTATCTCCTTATAAATTACAGACATTACTTCTCATCGCATATGCCACGTGCCTTTCGTCATAGGGGTGCTGTGACAGTTCATGTAATCAAATCCCTCCACTTTTCCCGGTCAGCGGCTGCTCTATACTGGATATCAAGAGGCCGGTCCATTCTTTTTTATTTTATCCAGTCATCTTTTCATTGGACCACAGTTTCTTCGTGCTTCCTCCATTGTACCTTGATACCTTGGGACTGTCAATTATGTCTTACAAAATGACCAAACCAGCTCAGCCTTCACAGTAATATGTGGTCATTCATTTTCGCCCTCCAGAGTGTTGGCTTGTAAAAATACAAATTCGTCTTCTTTTCTTGGTGTCTGATATCCAGCATTTTTCGGTAGCATTTACTCTAAGGGGCTTTGATATTCCTTCCACCTCGGCGTTCAGTGTCCAACGTTCACAACACAGTGTTTTATTTCTATACAACTAGTGAATAATAAAATTTTAATTTGACTTGGAAGTTGATGTTACTTTTCCATAGTTTTCACAGTTTGGTAATGGCAGTGAATGTCAAGCTTAAACGGGTTTTTCTTTCTTTTATTGATTCTCCTTCTCTTTTTATGCTTGACCATAAGTATTTAAGTGTCAACGTCTAATGTTTGGCTATTCAACAGTATGCCGCCGAAGATTATGTGACAGAAAACTACGTCCTATGCGCGTGTCCACGTGTATCAAGTCGTGTTTGTTAATTAGAGACTCGGCTAAATCATTGGTTTTCATGGCCGATGCAGGCAACAGTTTCATTCTATAACGGCACTAGGTAAGAAGGAACACTTGTAAGAATTCGTCCTATCATTTGAAATAAGAAATGTGCCTTTGTCTTAAGTCTTCCCTCCCTTCTCTCTAAACTCTCTTTTCACCCACCCCCCTCTCTTGTATTCTTCTTCAGCTCTGGCCATGGACCTGTAGGGACTGTATTGCTATAGTTTATAGAAGGACTGTCCAAAACAAAAAAGTAGCGTTGAATGGTTCGCTATGATAGCTCTGGTCTATTGAACAGATTGACTGAATCATCTTCACTCTTGACACTCTGTCTTTATATAGGGTCCACCAAGGCCTCGAAAATAACGCCAGTCCTGATCCCAAGACCATATCATGGGCAGGGGACGACTGGATGTCAAAATACAATCCGGCCCACACATTGTATATCATTTGATGGGCATCCAGTTCTAGGTTTACCTGTCCTTAAAATCATTACGTAAAGTTGGATAATATATCGATAACTGTGCACATGCTCTATAAGAAATATAAGCCTTATGTTGCTTTTTAATCGCTAAGTGCTTAAGCCCTACGAGGATGAAGCTTACTAGTATCACTGTCTACTGATGGTGGCTATTACTTTATTTCTGAAAATGTGTTAGATTAAAGTAGTATTAGACTGTAGAGTCTGTTAAAGATTTCTTTAAACACGAAGTTCAAATGGTCACTTTTATAAGAGAATATTATAAAACCTTTAACAATTTAATACGTGTCACAGTGGCATCCATGTGGTCCTTTCGGCGGGTCTTATCGGCCCATTTGGTACCGGCCCACAGGGCATTTGCCCGAATGCCCATAATAGCCAGTCCGCCCCTGATTTGCACGTGGAGATTTCATACCAGCACTGTCCCTCGTCCTTTGACATAGTTGACGGCTTAGCAGCGTGCTGACCTGTGTTACATATGTTGCCTGATGACACATACAGCTACTACTGCCTGCGTCGTCACTACGTCGCCTTTACAGTTCTAACAATATGATGTCTCTGGTTTATAAAACAAACTTCCATGATCAAATGTTTTATAGGGAGTTGAATTTAAAGGTCTTTATGAAGATACTGTTTTCTAGAAAGTTGAATGGATCGATATATTTGGTTTATTGAACAGACTTCGTAGGTCTAATGTTTTCTAGAAAGTTGGATGGATTGATATATTTGGTTTATCGAACAGACTTCGTAGGTCTAATGTTTTCTAGAAAGTTCAAATGATTTGATTAGTAATCTATTGTTTATTTAAACAGCATCTGTCAATCAAAATGTAGGGACCACAGACCTATTTATATACGCCTGTGGTAGAGACATGTTTGTGTATATTATGTCAGAGTGACATAAACTGTCATAAAGGAGTTAAAAATAACAAATATGGCGCGTCTTGTACCCCCCTCTCCAGCTGCACTAAGTTGGTTTTGGGGAGTGGGGGGGGAGGTGGACGAGTATTTCTTTGATGTCATAGCGTGACTGTTGAACTTAGTGGCTCACACTTGGGTGTATCCAACACCTGGACAGCAATCTAACACGTCATAAAGTGTTTCCAACAGACATTGATCTAGTTCATCCCACTGGCGTGACATCTACTTGACATATCAAGCTCCCATGCCTGTGTCTTCTATTGCCTTGTCTCTTAATTGGATGACAGGAAACGGGCATGGTGAGACTTTGTCAACAGATCACATGGTTTCCCCAAAAGTCAATCAAACTACAGTGCTTGTCAAATCAAAATGTCCAATTAATGTTATTATATAGTTATCGTATTAAAGATACAAAAAAAAAATGTAGCTGATGAAAAGAGAGAGAGAGAGGGGGGAATGGAAGGGGCGGACTGTCCATATGGGCATTTGGGCAACTGCCTGGAGGGCCGGTAGCAAACATGAAGGTCACTATGACACGTATTAAATTGTTAAAGGTTTTATATTATTCTCTTTTAAAAGGGGCCATCTGAGCGTCGGTTTAAAAAAAATATTTTACAGACTCTACAATGCAATACAAGTTTAATGTAACACATTTTCAGAAATAAAGTAATAGCCTACATCCGTAGACAGCGCTACTAGTAGGCTTCATCCTTTTACGGCCTACATACTTCGCGATTAAAAGCAATATAAAGCTTATTTTTCTTATGTGTACAGTTATCGATATATTATCAAACTTAACATATTGATTTTGAAGACAGATAGACACACTTTGTCATCAGTGTATATATAACAATGAGATGCCCCTGTACCTTAGAGAACGGATTACTCCATATGTCCCCCAGAGAGCCCTGCGCTCAATGGACTCAACGCTTTTAGTGGTGCCACGTTTCTCCCTCAAAAGCTACGGTCTGCGGGCTTTTTCAGTGCACGGGCCAAAGGTTTGGAACTCACTCCCCATTGATCTCAGACAGACAACATGCTATACCACTGTCTGTGTTTGTGATGTTATTACAGCGCCTTGAGCCTACATTTTGTTTGTTAACAGCGCTTTATAAATAAAATTTGTATTAATTATTATTATAGAACTACTATGGGATGTCCAGAAGTTATGATCAGGATGGAAAAGAAATGTCTGGGCCGATTTTGACACACAGTCCGCCCCTGAAGCTGAGGATGAGTTGCATTGATATCGGGAGACATAGGTGATTCTCAGCCAACTCTCTCCCACCCACTTGTATATATTTTGCTTCGAATATTTAGTGATTTTGCAAGCCTCTCCGCTGCAGCGTCAGGTGATGACAAATAACACGTGACTGTTGATGTGTGTCAAGGATTGAGCTCTGTCGTCTGCAAAGAGAAAATATCTTCCTTCGAAACGTAAAATGCCAAGGGCATACCACTCTGACCCCCTCCCTTAACTTTTTTTTGCTCTATCACTTTCATACTTGCACATACAATATAAGATTTACATGTCATTGACGACTGTATATAATCTCGTTTTCTGACTGTCTGTCTGTCGCTCTTGTAGTACACAGATGCCATTACTATTAAATAAAGAAAATAGTGTATGTCGGAACAATTTCAAATCACACAGTTTATTGTCGAAACAAGAAAGGTAACTATTATATCTTTATATATATATATAAAGCAATTCATGAAATACATTACACAAAGTTACCTCCCTGCAAAAGTTCGATCAGACTCGCGGAGCACATGTAATCTAATATAAATGAAAACCTATAATTTACACGAAGTCGCTTGCAACGCAGTCATTCATGCATACACATCATCCATATAGTATCCATGGCTTTAGGTTAGAATTGTGATTAAATCCCTTTTGGTATATAAAGTAAAGTTCCCCGAAATTCAGAATTCCAGTCATCACCAAGATTCGAATCCAGGACACCCGGTTCGGAAGCCAAGCGCTTTTACCACTCTGCCACCGCACCTCTCTTCTGGTATATACAGACTATATTTTTGCGGAAGAAGTTTTTTACGCCTTGGGATGTATCCAAGGTTGTCTAGATCTCACCGGTTGGGATGGTGAATTTTTAGGGGAGTTCACCTTGCAGCAGAAAAACTTCACCAGGAAAAATTTGAGGTGGTTGCGGAATTGTTTACTGGTGGATGCATAAATAAAAACGTTGCAGACGTGGTGGGAGGTGCCCAGCTCGACGATAACCTTGCGTATGGTGTAGTACGAAAGGTAGTTTCGCCACACCGGGTCCTCGGCCATCTGTTCGATGGTCATCGGGTCACCGAACTGGACGATGGGCTCCATGGTGTACACGATAGTCACTGGCAGCTTGCTGAAGATGAGATAAAAGCTAATCCACATGAGCGTCGCCGTCGTGGAGGTGCAGCGGGCCCCCACGTGCCGGTGCAGTGTCTCGCTGGTCACGTAGAGCCTCCCGACAGTTCGGATCTGCCGCAGGACGCACACGTTCAAGATGAAGGCGAGGATGGGGATGACCCCAAACATGACCAGCTCGGAGGTCCAGTTCCATATGACGTAGATCGTGTTGATGCTGTCCGAAGCCCAGATGGTGCACTCCCCCGTGGCGGGGTTGATGTTCCAGAAGACAGCCTGGGGTGACGCCAGAAGGAAGGAGACGCACACGATGGCGCTGATGATCTTGGAGGACCGCGAGGTCTTGGAAAACTTCTCGCAAGAGAACGGTCTACAGACGGAGATGAAGCGCTCCACCGTGAAGGCAAAGACAAGAAGCAGTGATGTATACTGCGCTGACATCGAGAGGACATTCCAAATCTGACACCAGCCCTGAAACAAACAAAAACCAAAAAACATGTTAGATATCTGTTGTCACGTTTTTTAACCCTTAAAGTGCTGAGCTTTTTTACAATGAGTGCATTCAAAATGAAATATTACAATCCTAGTGTTTAGAGGCTAAACTACCACACGCGTCTAAAGGGTTAACAAGTCCGAAAGTCTTTAAATAGAAATGTAAAATAAAGCATGCAGAGGCTGCCTTTAAGGGTCGCAAGTGGGACAACCTCCCAGTCCCCGCGCCTTTGATGGGTGGGCGCGAAAAGATAATTAATAAAGATAGTATTCGTCTTTGAGCTCAATGTAACGGATAGTTTAAAAAAGGTTAAAGAATATAAAGTGTATTAGCTCACTCTCGAGACCAACTTGATTAGCCGTGGATATATAGGGTAGATCTACTAAACAGACAACAAATCTCTTTTAAAACTCTTCGTGCTCTTCAGACCCATTAAATACATTGGACTCAGTGGAAGGAAACAGGGACTTATGCACATGGAACACGCGATAAACACACACATTAAAAAACTAACAGAAACAAGAGATGTAAACGGTTGAACCATGGTTTCGAGATTATATTTAAATCAGAGG
This sequence comes from Biomphalaria glabrata, assembly GCF_947242115.1. NCBI lineage: Eukaryota > Metazoa > Mollusca > Gastropoda > Planorbidae > Biomphalaria > Biomphalaria glabrata. The sequence continues at coordinate 85,776,606 of NC_074711.1, forward strand.
AAGTTAATTGCAGGTAGTATAGATGACGTAGATCCTTGGGATCGGCTTTACCCAGATGTGTCACGGGGATCAGTTCCCATTGTCAATAATACAATGATCCTAAATTCCAGGCGCATCAAAAAGCCTTTAACATTGGACTTCTCGTGAGGCAAGACTTATAACCCGGCAACACTGATTTTGCTGACAAATGAAGAGATGAATGTGGATAACTTTCACGTGTTTCTTGTTAATTGTTAGGACACCAACAATGTATGATAATATGGATATCAGGTCTTCCAATCATGTCCTTATACTTTTGTAGTATATCTCTCTCCTAGTTAATGATACTATCATTGATTTGACCCCATTAAATTTGTTGTAGTATATTGTAGTATATATCTCTCCTAGTTAATGATACTATCATTGATTTGACCCCAATAAATTTGTTGTAGTATATTGTAGTATATATCTCTCCTAGTTAATGATGCTATTATTGATTTGACCCCATTAAATTTAATTATTTTTTTTGTTTGTTTTTATAAACCTGAATAAGTGTTATATATTGTTATAACACCTTGCCATGCACACCGCCATCCATGATAGTGCAGTAAGTGCGCACTATGATACACTAGACTAGGAAGGATGTTGACATTAGAGGAGAGAGAACGATTTCCGCCCAAGACTAGAGCCGAGATGAAGATGCTGTGTTCAAGGCAGATGTCCTATGTGTTTGTCATGTCTCCGTGTAAATAAACATCTGTCTGGTGGAGTTGCCTCCCTTAAGTTATTACAATATATTATTTGAAAAGTGCATGCATTCCCCTTGATATCTATACAAAATATAACATTTTCTGATAACAAAAGACAGAAAATTAAAAGATTAATCATAACAGGGTTGTGAACTTCACATGGGCAAAATGAATTATTCCGTCGGAACGTGGACATTAATTACGGAACGAGTTAAGAATTGAAAAAGATTTGAAATTTAAAAGTTAAGAATTCAGAAAACGTGCACAGACCAAATAATAGGTTTCATCTATTCAGATTTGCTGTTGAGCTGTAGGCTGTTATGGGGGCTTGGAGGCTGAGTGATAAGGCGCTGGGCTTTCGAACCTAGAGGTTCCGGATTCGAATCTCGGTGAAGACTAGGTTTTAAATTCCGGGATTTTTAAGACGCCCAGTTAACTTTAATGGGTACCTGACTTTAGATGGGGAAAGTAAAGGCGGTTGGTCGTTGTGCTGGCCACATGATGCTCTCGTTAATAGAAGAGATGACCCTTACATCATCAACGGCCAAAGATCGCAAGGTCTGAAAGGGGAACTTAGTTATGTAGCCTCGTTCGCAGTAACAATGATGATAGACATAAACACATGGGCGATAACTCATACTTAAAGGTTGAACCATCTTCATTATTTTCCAATGCAGATAATTAGGTCGGGAAAATAATTTTTTTACAAGAGAATTCTTTTTTTTTTCTTTTTAATCAGTAAGGTAAAAAAAAAGTGTCATCTTTATTTTATTTTACTGTGTCGCTAATCCTCTTTCCCCTCCCTTCCTGATCCTCTTTCTGTTAAACCAAGAACGTTTTTTTTTCTATATGATACAATAATAAGATTAGTGCGAAATTTTTATTTAATGTAGCAATATTTTTTTATAAGGAAGCGAAAGGCATTAATTCTATATGGGCTCATTATAAAGCTATACATTATTACATTTTTTTTAGAACACAGAATTGTTTACAGATGATCATATTTCGTTCTTAAAAAGGGGGAATCGTGATTGAAATATCATAATGTTAAATGGCAGTCGGATGCATTGATAAATTGTTATGCATTATTATTGATGATTTGTGAGGTCTCTATACTCTCTATGGTTTATTTTATCTCTTTCCTGTCGTGACCGGCGTGGGTATTTTGCATGTTATCCTTAACTCTTAACAAAGCTTATATCAACTTACTCTGTCTCTCTGTCTGGTTAAAAGGTGTGTACACATTATTTCTCCCACACACATTCTCGGATCAAGTTGAAACTTGGCACAATTAATTATTGGCATAGACAAGGCATGACTCAATTTAAAAAAAAACAATTAGACAATTAATTACTGATAATTAATTATCTTGCTTGATATCAACAAGGGAAACTAATCACTATTCACATATATAGCTAAATGTGTTGGGTTTAGTCCCCTTAAATAATTGTTAACGCTATTTCTGCCTTACGCAATTTGACATTTTAAACAATTATTTATTGTACCTAACAAAATAACACGAATAAATAAACAAAAATACTCAATAAGTCAATTAGTCAATTAATTCTTGTTAATTAATTATTTTGTTTTGATATCGAATAAGGGAAACAACTTGAACATTATTGATAGATATAGTTTTAAGGTCCGAGTTCTTCCCCCTTCAGATACGTTTTTTTTTTTAAATAGGATTTTTTTTTCATATTGTGCTTGTTTATTGATGTCATCGCCAACGAGAGCCCATTGGAAGGCAAACAGATATATTGAGCGTAAAGTACACGGATTGAGTTCTGGTGCAACAGGAATGTGATGGAAATCAGAGCTAGACATGGGGTGGATAACACTACTTTGGGGGAGAGGGAGGAGGCATTAGTTGGTACAGGGCATTATTGAGACATCAGGGGGATAAACGGATATGATTAATGGGGAAAGGAGGTGCCAGTGTTGAGAGATAGGACCGAAAGAATGTAAAGGATTTTTTTAAAAATACAAATAGTGTCCTTTTTTGTTGTCAGCACGAGAAGGAATGGCCGTAGGGAAAAAAAAGGTGCGGGAAATGACTGAAAAAAAAAAAACAACAAAATGATAGAACAACTAGACCTCAAAAAATTAACGTCTTCCTATTTCATCTACCAGAGCCAAGAGTGCGTAATACATCCTGGCCATTAATACATAGAGTGTAAAATACGTCCCAGTTACCAATACACAGAGTGTAAAATACATCCCAGCTACCAATACACATAGTGTAAAATACATCCCAGCTACCAATAGATAGAGTGTAAAATACATCCCAGCTACCAATACATAGAGTGTAAAATACATCCCAGCTACCAATACACATAGTGTAAAATACATCCCAGCTACCAATACATAGAGTGTAAAATACATCCCAGCTACCAATAGATAGAGTGTAAAATACATCCCAGCTACCAATACATAGAGTGTAAAATACATCCCAGCTACCAATAGATAGAGTGTAAAATACATCCCAGCTACCAATACATAGAGTGTAAAATACATCCCAGCTACCAATACACAGAGTGTAAAATACATCCCAGCTACCAATAGATAGAGTGTAAAATACATTCCAGCTACCAATACATAGAGTGTAAAATACATCCCAGCTACCAATACATAGAGTGTAAAATACATCCCAGCTACCAATACATAGAGTGTAAAATACATCCCAGCTACCAATACATAGAGTGTAAAATACATCCCAGCTACCAATACACAGAGTGTAAAATACATCCCAGCTACCAATACATAGAGTGTAAAATACATCCCAGCTACCAATACACATAGTGTAAAATACATCCCAGCTACCAATACACATAGTGTAAAATACATCCCAGCTACCAATACATAGAGTGTAAAATACATCCCAGCTACCAATACATAGAGTGTAAAATACATCCCAGCTACCAATACACAGAGTGTAAAATACATCCCAGCTACCAATAGATAGAGTGTAAAATACATCCCAGCTACCAATAGATAGAGTGTAAAATACATCCCAGCTACCAATACATAGAGTGTAAAATACATCCCAGCTACCAATACACAGAGTGTAAAATACATCCCAGCTACCAATAGATAGAGTGTAAAATACATCCCAGCTACCAATACATAGAGTGTAAAATACATCCCAGCTACCAATACATAGAGTGTAAAATACATCCCAGCTACCAATACATAGAGTGTAAAATACATCCCAGCTACGAATACATAGAGTGTAAAATACATCCCAGCTACCAATAGATAGAGTGTAAAATACATCCCAGCTACCAATACATAGAGTGTAAAATACATCCCAGCTACCAATACATAGAGTGTAAAATACATCCCAGCTACCAATACACAGAGTGTAAAATACATCCCAGCTACCAATACATAGAGTGTAAAATACATCCCAGCTAGCAATACACAGAGTGTAAAATACATTTCAGCTACCAATACATAGAGTGTAAAATACATCCCAGCTAGCAATACACAGAGTGTAAAATACATCCCAGCTAGCAATACATTGAGTGTAAAATACATCCCAGCTACCAATACACAGAGTGTAAAATACATCCCAGCTACCAATACATTGAGTGTAAAATACATCCCAGCTACCAATACATAGAGTGTAAAATACATCCCAGCTACCAATACATAGAGTGTAAAATACATCCCAGCTACCAATACATTTAGTGTAAAATATGTCCCAGCTACCAATACACAGAGTGTAAAATACATTCCAGCTACCAATACACAGAGTGTAAAATACATCTCAGCTACCAATACACAGAGTGTAAAATACATCTCAGCTACCGATACATAGAGTGTAAAATACATCCCAGCTACCAATACACAGAGTGTAAAATACATTCCAGCTACCAATACACAGAGTGTAAAATACATCTCAGCTACCAATACACATAGTGTAAAATACATCCCAGCTACCAATACATTGAGTGTAAAATACATCCCAGCTACCAATACATAGAGTGTAAAATACATCCCAGCTACCAATACACAGAGTGTAAAATACATCCCAGCTACCAATACATAGAGTGTAAAATACATCCCAGCTACCAATACATAGAGTGTAAAATACATCCCAGCTAGCAATACACAGAGTGTAAAATACATCCCAGCTAGCAATACACAGAGTGTAAAATACATTTCAGCTACCAATACATAGAGTGTAAAATACATCCCAGCTACCAATACACAGAGTGTAAAATACATCCCAGCTACCAATACATTGAGTGTAAAATACATCCCAGCTACCAATACATTGAGTGTAAAATACATCTCAGCCACCAATACATAGAGTGTAAAATACATTTCAGCTACCGATACATAGAGTGTAAAATACATCCCAGCTACCAATACACAGAGTGTAAAATACATCTCAGCTACCGATACATAGAGTGTAAAATACATCCCAGCTACCAATACACAGAGTGTAAAATACATTCCAGCTACCAATACACAGAGTGTAAAATACATCTCAGCTACCAATACACATAGTGTAAAATACATCTCAGCTACCAATACACATAGTGTAAAATACATCTCAGCTACCAATACACAGAGTGTAAAATACATCTCAGCTACCAATACACATAGTGTAAAATACATCCCAGCTACCAATACATTGAGTGTAAAATACATCCCAGCTACCAATACATTGAGTGTAAAATACATCCCAGCTACCAATACACATAGTGTAAAATACATCCCAGCTACCAATACATAGAGTGTAAAATACATCCCAGCTACCAATACACAGAGTGTAAAATACATCCCAGCTACCAATACATAGAGTGTAAAATACATCCCAGCTACCGATACATAGAGTGTAAAATACATCCCAGCTACCAATACATAGAGTGTAAAATACATCCCAGCTACCAATACATTTAGTGTAAAATACATCCCAGCTACCAATACATAGAGTGTAAAATACATCCCAGCTACCAATACACAGAGTGTAAAATACATCCCAGCTACCAATACACATAGTGTAAAATACATCTCAGCTACCAATACACAGAGTGTAAAATACATTTCAGCTACCAATACATAGAGTGTAAAATACATCCCAGCTACCAATACACAGAGTGTAAAATACATCCCAGCTACCAATACACATAGTGTAAAATACATCCCAGCTACCGATACATTTAGTGTAAAATACATCCCAGCTACCAATACATAGAGTGTAAACTACATCCCAGCTACCAATACACAGAGTGTAAAATACATCCCAGCTACCGATACATTTAGTGTAAAATACATCCCAGCTACCAATACATAGAGTGTAAAATACATCCCAGCTACCAATACATAGAGTGTAAAATACATCCCAGCTACCAATACATAGAGTGTAAAATACATCCCAGCTACCAATAGATAGAGTGTAAAATACATCCCAGCTACCAATACATAGAGTGTAAAATACATCCCAGCTACCAATACACAGAGTGTAAAATACATCCCAGCTACCAATACATAGAGTGTAAAATACATCCCAGCTACCAATACACAGAGTGTAAAATACATCCCAGCTACCAATACATAGAGTGTAAAATACATCCCAGCTACCAATACACAGAGTGTAAAATACATCCCAGCTACCAATACATAGAGTGTAAAATACATCCCAGCTACCAATACATAGAGTGTAAAATACATCCCAGCTACCAATACACATAGTGTAAAATACATCCCAGCTACCGATACATTTAGTGTAAAATACATCCCAGCTACCAATACATAGAGTGTAAAATACATCCCAGCTACCAATACACATAGTGTAAAATACATCCCAGCTACCAATACACATAGTGTAAAATACATCCCAGCTACCAATACATAGAGTGTAAAATACATCCCAGCTACCAATACATAGAGTGTAAAATACATCCCAGCTACCAATAGATAGAGTGTAAAATACATCCCAGCTACCAATACATAGAGTGTAAAATACATCCCAGCTACCAATACACAGAGTGTAAAATACATCCCAGCTACCAATACACAGAGTGTAAAATACATCCCAGCTACCAATACATAGAGTGTAAAATACATCCCAGCTACCAATACACAGAGTGTAAAATACATCCCAGCTACCAATACATAGAGTGTAAAATACATCCCAGCTACCAATACATAGAGTGTAAAATACATCCCAGCTACCAATACACATAGTGTAAAATACATCCCAGCTACCGATACATTTAGTGTAAAATACATCCCAGCTACCAATACATAGAGTGTAAAATACATCCCAGCTACCAATACACATAGTGTAAAGTACATCCCAGCTACCAATACATAGAGTGTAAAATACATCCCAGCTACCGATACATAGAGTGTAAAATACATCCCAGCTACCAATACACATAGTGTAAAATACATCCCAGCTACCAATACATAGAGTGTAAAATACATCCCAGCTACCAATACATAGAGTGTAAAATACATCCCAGCTACCGATACATAGAGTGTAAAATACATCCCAGCTACCAATACACATAGTGTAAAATACATCCCAGCTACCAATACATAGAGTGTAAAATACATCCCAGCTACCAATACATAGAGTGTAAAATACATCCCAGCTACCAATACATAGAGTGTAAAATACATCCCAGCTACCAATACATAGAGTGTAAAATACATCCCAGCTACCAATAGATAGAGTGTACGCTATGTACGCTTCTAATGCCAATAGACTAATAAGTAAAATGTTAGCTGATAAAAAGGTATTAACTGCACATTTACAACCACCTATCTAAATACTGTAAGATTTATTTCCCTTTAAACAAATATAATTAATTAATTACCACTAATTAATTAACTCCTCTGTTTTATTTTTTTTTTATTGATTCTGTTTTTTTTTTTTTTGTGGGTTTTTTTTTTGTAAAGACAATGAATAATTGTGTAAAGATTCAACTCAATCCGAGACTGGTAAGTGGAAGACAGAGCATGTACAAACATAGTTACCAAACAGAGTGCGTTGATAGAAGCTTTATACATAAGTTAACATTTGATCGCAGTGAATCCTGATGAGCTAGTAATTTTTCATATGCATAACTGTGACATAGCTATTCTGTTAATGTTTTTTTTTTTTGTTAAATATTTTGGATGACTGGTCGTTGTGTTGACCACACGACTCCGCATTATATGTTGGAAAAATGAAACAGCTTTACTCAGATGTCATTATTGTTATTTTTTTTATTTATAGTAAAGTTGTAACATGGTAAAGCGCTTGGCTTTCGAACCGACGTCCCGGGCACTAATCCTGGTAAAGAGGAATTTTACTTTCGGGATCTTTACGTGACATTAGATAGGGAAAAGTAAAGCCGGGTTGTCGTTGTGCTGGCCACATGATGCCCTCGTATACCATAGAAACATCTGCACTATAGATCGCAAGGCCAGAAAAGGGAACTTTACTTTACAATTATAATTTGAAAGGTCAAAGTTCATTGAAATTTGAACAAGGAAACAAGTCCGATAACCTGCTTTTGTAGGAAACAAATTGATGATCGTACCATGACTGGCCCATGACTTGACCAGTTTCTAGTAAATTCTAGTGCATAGGAGACTTCAACGTCATCAATATTATTATAAGCTGTCCCTAATTATTAAAACGGTTGAACGAAATACTTTTGAATGGCAATAGTTACTCAGACTCAGAAGATCGGTACTGTCATGATTTCATTTCTTCCCTATTACCATTAGAGAATGGAACGGGTTGCCTGATTCAGCCAGGAAAACCAACGACTTAGCAGAGTTTATGTCATTCATTAACACGCCTGACTAGATTGACACATAAAATGCGTAGGGCGTATTTATCGTCTTTTTTTTTTTTTTGAAGTAACGTCTCTAATATATAGGATCGGATACGGTTGTTGATTTTCAAGATCAACGTAAAGAATGTCAAAGAACGCTAAATTGAACTTGACTTTTGCCAACTACATAAAAAAGATAGAGCTATCTTATCTTATCTTATATAATACAGACGTTACTTCAAAAAAAGAAGATGATTACGCCCTACGCGTCATGCATTCAGTCATGCATATTAACCAATGACTTAAATTCTGCCAGGTCACTGGTTTTCCTGGGTAACTCGGGCAACCCATTCCATGCTCTGATAGCACTAGGGAAGAAGGAGTATTTGTACAAATTTGTCCTAGCATATGGGACGAGGAATGTGCCTTTATCTTTGTGTCTTTTCAACACTAACTCAATGCGTTGCATTTTATCTTCGTCTCAAATGTTATTAATTACCGCTAGTTTGTTGCCAAAATGTTGTAAAATACCTAGATCTATCTGTTTCAGAGCGAAAGCCGAATGCTTTTTTTTTCCCCATATTGAAATCATTTTGTGTTACAAGCTGAAGTGCTTAGAACATTTGATTCTGCATCGCTCAAAAGTGAACACAAATAAACATTTATGTTTTTTAAAAGATCGCTTCCTTTATTCTGTACACCGGATGTACCAGAAAACTAGCTATTTATAGTTTCCCGCCATATATGAAAATCTCAAATAAAGAGACTTCGTAAAATTACCCATAACTCTAATCTTGGTAAGAAATTCAAATCTTTCATTCACTTAAGTCAAATTTGAAAAAACTAGATCTAAATCTGCCATTCCCAGGTGCACAATATCGTCTTATCTGGCATGAACACACGCGCGCACACGCATGCAAGTTATCGTGAAACCTGGCTTCCGGTTTCGAGACGAAAATAAAGGATTTATCGACATGTTAGTTTTGGATTAGCTGCCCCTTTGGTTATTCTATTCTTTTTTCTAAATATTTACAGTTTGGACAACATCAAGAGACGCCAATCTGGATCTAGATGTGGTGCATTGAACTTTGCATGTTTACCGAGTTAAACTTTGCCCAAAAGTCAAATCTGTCGACAGAATCATCAAAAGATGATAGGTTAAAATTACGCCAATAATATTTGCCCAAAAGTCAAATCTGTCGACAGAATCATCAAAAGATGATAGGTTAAAATTACGCCAATAATATTTGCCCAAAAGTCAAATCTGTCGACAGAATCATCAAAAGATGATAGGTTAAAATTACGCCAATAATATTTTATTTATCTTTCAATAACAATATTAACGTTATCAAACTTTCATGACCTGATAAAAAGCTTTCCTGCGAGTCGGAAGATTATCTTATTTTATAAAATACAGACGTTAATTCAAAAAAAGTACATAATTACGTCCTACGCGTCTTGCAGTTAGTCATTCATGTTAACCAATGACCTAAATTCTGACAAGTCACTTGTTTTCCTGGCTAGCTCAGGCAACCCATTCCATGCTCTAATAGCACTAGGGAAGAAGGAGCATTTGTACAAATTTGTCCTAGCATATGGGACGAGGAATGTGCCTTTATCATTGTGTCTTTCTGAGCATTTTATCAGATTTTGTGTTTGTATTTGAGGATTATGGTTCAGTGTTTTATGTACAATTGCTACTTTACTTTTGAAACTTTTCTCCTGAAGGCACTGGCGGATCCGGGGGGGGGGGGGCGGTAAGGGCGATCGCACCCTCCACTCGGCATCCCCCCCCCCTTCGGGGCGTACGAATTTTAGTATATAATTCACGCAGTTTGTATACGAATGTATTAATTATGTTAATAATATATACTAATTATTTTTATTTCAACCTATTTTTACATTATTTCGCCCCCATTCTAGTATGTTTGCCGATATGGTAGGGTCGGGAGCGGGCGATGGCATAAATCCCGCCCCCCCCCCCACCCATAAACTTTCGAGTTGGGGGATCCAATTTATATGTAGAAATAACAGCCTGCTAGCAGAATCAATTAAAAATCTATATGATTAAAACTTGTTATTGGTATTTTAACCGATATTTATATTATGTCGTTCCCCTGTTGGCCGATTAGGTGGGGGGGGGGGGGACGAATACCTCTACTGCCCTTCCCACCCCTTTGAGTGGGGGGTATGTATAAAGTTTATATATGCTATAAATGAATAATAAGCTGTAGATGTCAGGAGAATGCGTTTCTGCAGTGAAGAATGCAAGAAAACGCTTTTGGCGTCGGGGCTTTGACCCGAACCCCACTGCTGTAGATGTCAGGAGAATGCGTTTCTGCAGTGAAGAATGCAAGAAAACGGTTTTAGCGTCGGGGCCTCGCCCCAAACCCCAGTGGGAAACTAACAGCGCTCATCCGGATCCCCAAGCTAGCAAGAGAAAGGCCTCAACAGGTCTGTTTTTTTTTTGTTTTTTTTTTCTCCAAAGGTTGAGAAACACTGCTTTATTTTATTCTCATATATATATATATGCCTGCCAGCTGAATGGAGGGCTTAACTTGTGTAAGCTGATTAAGTCTCCTTGAACCTTAACAGAAATGACCTTACCAAGGCGAGCGGGTGAGCTGATAGATGTGACTGACACGTTCTTGTGTAAGTGTTACTGTGACTATGTGCATGACTATCCTAAGACAGTGTCAGAAGACCTGGAGTGTACTTCTGCGTTCTTCGATCATTTATAGTCTCAATACTGATGAATAAGATACGATTACTTTTTTTCCCCATCAGATCATGGTAGGCCTACAATGCGACAGTCGATACTTCAGCGACAGTCGATACTTCAGCGACAGTCGATACTTCAGCGACAGACGATACTTCAGCGGAAGCCTTGAACTCAAATCTCCACAACGGACGTCACGAAAAAATGTAAACAAAAATGTAGAATCAATCCCAGCCAACTGATTGAGATTAAAATGTCCAACTGAAGTTTTCGCCGCTTGCCCGGGTGATAATTGCATCTGTGCACAAAGAATGATTGCCAATGAAACATGAGACGCAAAACAGAGCGCTTCCTTGAGATCTCGCGAAGCCCTGACAGCTACAGCATTGCACTGACAATAAAACGGCCGGAGAGGAAAACGTCACGTCACGCCCACAGCGTTCGGCCACTCCAATCACGGAGGTCACGCTCCGATAAGCTTCTCGCAATTTAGCTCAATTACTTTACAGCTAGGCTCGACAAATTATCGTGACCACAAATCGAAAGGATCGGGAAGCTGCTCTTTTGAAAAAAAAATAAAATATATCAACTCTGTGTTGTACATTTTGTTTTTAAACATGTTATTTCTTTTACACCTATTCTCGGATTAAGTTGAAACTTAACACAATTATTTATTGCACCAAACAAAACGTGAATGAATTTTTAAAAAGAACCAATCAGTCCATTAATTACTTGTAATTTATTGTTTTGTTTGATATCGAAAAAGGGAAATAAATTCTATATTATAGAAAGATACAGTTGTTAATGTGGAGTTCTTTCCCTTGGATAATTTTTTTTTTTTTTTAAAAGATACTTTTATATTTTGCTTGTTTTTAACTAAGAAATACAACCACACGAGTAAGTGTACAACTCCCAACTTAAATTGGAAATTTTCTGAAATTGCGAAATTTACGGAAAAGTCCTGGAAATCTGAAATTATTGAAAGCTCATTATATCTCCTGAAAAATAGACAAAATTTACATTTTGGGGTGTCATTAGATACTGTAAGAAAAAAAAGCGGCATTGTCATTTCATAAAAATATTAGCAAAGACGAATTTATTTTCTACTACAAAATGTCAATTTTCACTATTATCTTTAATTCTTTATCTCTACACAGACTAGGCCCCGCATTATCCGTTTCGCATAGGGTGACGCAATTGTTACGGCCAGCCCTGCTTCAGAATCTATGCAACCAAGCAGACACAAATGGACACCCATTCCATAGCCTCACCTGTAGATCCAAAGCACCAATTAACCATGGATACTCCAAGTCGTTACCTATAATCAAAATAAGGAAAATTAAATCTGAGACTGCCAGAGATGCCAGATAGGCTGCAGAACTGTTGCACTTTCTCATTCTTCTTAGTGTCCAGATACGTGCAGAAACCTGGAAACAAATGAAAACTAATATGAAAACATGCCAAAGTAAAGATAATTTAAAATATTAGTAAGCCAAACATAATTTGTTAAAACAAATAATAGATGTAAACTAAAAATGATAGTACGTTTTAATAAAATATCGCTTTTTAATTTAAGAATAATTAGGATCTAGACTAATCTAGAGAATATTTGACTTTAAGTTTAAGTATAGAAATACACATTTGAGCTTATAAACTGAGCGGTGGGGACACATACACTTACGAACTATAGGGTTGAATGGATAACATTTAGTATGCGATAAGCTACTATTGGGGAATTTCATTAATGGCGTAAAAACTATTAATACATGCTATTCTGGTGTATCCGATGCACAAAATATAACGATAGTGTTGATAAGCTATGTTTTTATTTAAGGTATATCTACGGTATATATTTTTTGTGCACAATTTGGCATTGCAGAATGAAACGCTCTAAGGTCTCCTGTCCGTAGCACAAAATACTTTAATGTTTAGAAAGTATAAGACTTTCACTCTAGAAATTAAAACTTTTTAAAAAACAAGCGGGCAAAAGACTATAGGCAGCGAAGGAGACCTGATACTAAGATCAACCACCTCGCATTGAGATTAAGTTACAAGGTACACTGTGCGGGTACAGTACAGCACTGCAGTTCACTTGATAATATGAAAAACTACTTATTAATCTGTCCAACTAATTTGCATACCAAAATAGATTATTTCTGTTTAGAAAAATAGTAAACATTTTTTTGTGTGTAAATGCAGTAAATAGTATGACAGAACTTACTTAGCTTAGAAATACAACTGTAAAAAAAAAATTATTTTACAAAAATATAGAACCGTTGTATAAATGCGTTTCAAATATAGTACTTTCAGAAAAGAAAAAAAGTAGCCGTTGCAACAGAACTTTGAATGACCTAAAATATCATGATGTCCGATTTTAATTTTCTCCTCTAGTTTCTGAGATCTAAACGAGACGGACGGTCAGACGGACGGACGGACTAATAACGTCTTTTCCCTTTTCGGGGGCCGCTAAAAACTAAAGCTAGTTGTTTTTTTTTATTCAGTTGGCCACAATAGAGTTCAATTTAACTTCCTTAGCAGAGTTAAGTTTATCGTGAAAACAACCAATAATGTTTACATCTTATTATAGATAGCCTGACTGTAAATATTGAAGCCATTACTACGATATAATTATAAAACAAGGTTACAAAAGACAGTTTGTGTGGAAACACAAACTCAAAATCGGCCCCCGAAGTAAAATGTTTTACATAATTCGGATAATCCTTCAGAGTTGAAGATAGTTTACTTCCTAGTCCAAACCTCCCGCAGGACGACGGGGGATGGGAGCAGGCAGGGTTTGAACCTTCGATCGTCGATAAATCCAAACGACAGTCCAGCGCAAAAACCGCATGACCAGTGGTCCACCCAGGATGACTTCAATATTTTCAGAAAGAACATCCGAATGAAATTATATCAAAGACAAATGAGAGATAAGAATGGAGAAAGAAGGTTAACAGTCTTGTGTAGTGCCCCAACCGTCCCGCAGATCAAAGGATACGTGAAAGTGAATGTAAAGTTAGATGTGAACCTGGCCTAACTAGTTTGTGGTCTATAGGGCAGATGATGTAAAGTTCATCTGTTTTTGTGGCCTACGGTTAACGAGGGTGTCATGTAGCCAGCACAACGACCAACCGCCTTTGCTTTTCCCCAACTAATTTCAGGTACCCATTAGAGCTGGGTAGACTCAGAAGTTGAAAATCCCAGTCTTCACCAGGATTCGAACCCGGGACCCTCGGTTCGAACTAAATAAGTTAATTGTTTTGAAAAGGCTCAAACTCATATTCGAATCCTTAAAAAAAAAAAAAAAAAAAAAAAAAATCCGCTATATAGAAAAATTTTCACGAAAATTATGTTTATAAGATTACTATTCGTCTTAAATTAGGTTTAACATATAATGCATACTAATTAGCTTTTTCTTATAAAAAAAACTGCTTGCATAATTGATTTTAAAAATTAGAATTTTCGCTTTCAGGAAAAAAAAAAGTAGCCGTTGCATCAGAACTTTGAACGGTCTAAAATATTGTGAAGTCGGATTTTCAATATCTCTTCTAGTTTACGGGATCTAAACGGGACGGACGGACAGACGGACAGACGGACAGACGGACAGACATTTCGCACAAAACTAATTGCGTCTTTTCCCCTTTCGGGGGCCGCTAAAAAGGAAAGTAAAAGCCATCACTATGACATTACTATAAAAAAAAAAGAAAGTAAAAGCCATCACTATGACATCAATAAAAAAAAAAAGTAAAGTTCCACTTTCAGACCTTGTGACCTATAATGCAAATGATGTAACGGTCATCTGTTTCTATGGCCTACGGTTAAAGAGAATGTCGTGTGGCCAGCACAACGACTAACCGCCATTACTTTTCCCCAACTAATGTAAGGTACCCATTAGAGGTGGGTGGACTCAAAGGCGCCCAAGGATGTCTAAATTAAAAATCCCAGTCTTCACCAGGATTTGAACCTGGGACTGCGAATCCAAGCGCTTTACCGCTCAGCCATCGCGTCTACATGGCATAACAATGACATTTGAGAATTCGATAATTGTCCTTCATGTGTAAATGAATGATATTCTTCCCGCTTTCTATATATTTATATATATAAGTATATTAAAATAAATGTGTTCCTTATACATAGTTATGGGCATAGTACTATATTAGAAGAAGCGCATAGTAGGGCCTGCTTTAGGCGTACCCCGCATGGGCCTTCTAGGAACAGGACTAAACCAAAAAAAAATGTTTGGAAAAACATTTTTGAAATATGGGTCAAATCTCAAACATAGCAGAACTCTCTCTATGTCTACTACCCTCGCTCTGGGTCTCAAGGTTATTCAAGAATGTTTGGATGTACTTGTTAGACTGTCGAAACGTAGTTTTTAATTTTGTGATTATATTGTTGTCACTCTTGGGTAGGCGCTCAACGTAAAGGCAGGCAACTCAACACAGTTTAACAGGAAATAAAGACAGGTGTTTATTCACTAGGACAAACACATAACATTCTTCAACTTCCTCAGAGTCTTGCTACTAATTGACCAGTCCTTTGAGACAGCAACCCGAATGTGGACCAACGACAGCCTTCCCCGCTTCGCTCCAGGTCCTTTCTACAGCCGTCTGGCAGCACAAAGGCTGGCTTCTTAGTTTCCAAACATTCATACTCTTCACAATCCCTGATGCACTGTTATTTTCTCTCTCCAAGTGTCTTCCTGTTTACGTTCACTAGTGCGCACCTCAAGCACTGGTGCAAGGCAGGGTTACAGCATTACTTTACCCATGTAGCACGTTCTTGCTATCTACTCTATATAAATGTAACTTGTTTCTTAATCTAGGTTTTTGATTCCTTGCATATTTTTCGGTGTTAATTTTTTGTTTTTGTTTTTCATTTGGGGTCACACTATTCACTTCGTCATGGGCCTCCAATTACCTAAAGACGGCCCTGCACACAGCGTTGACACGATACACAAGAATTCCGCAGTAGACAACATTTGTTCAGATGATCCGAGTCCAGATTTTAAAAAAAAAGTACTTTGAATTTTTTCCCCATCTATTTGAACTTATCAGAAATCAAGTGGTAAGTCACGACTGACCTATCGGACGTAACCAGAAGTTAAAATAAAACAACGCTTCTAAACCTGCAAAAGGTCAGTGACAAGAAGCTTGCACCGAATGATCCGCTGTTTGAATGACGGGGGATTGCCCGCTGCCCTGGTCACTTTCACCGTCTGCCTAAGAAGGTCATTGCCAAATTGGGCATTTAGAGAAAGAAACTACGGCAGGGACAGGAAATAGGGCAATCGGAGATTTCTGACGACGGATTTTCTGACACTCCGGCGGTGTCATAAGACAATGATGTGTCAACAGTATTATAGCTTGGCAAAACAAATCATTTCCTGATTACGTCAGAACTGTCTCAAAGGAGAATCGCTGAGATCTGTCCTAGGAGTGTCGCGTTATATCAGGAGACAGGTTATTGAGTGAATCTTAGAATAGCTACTTATAATATTGTTGGACTCATATCAAAATAACAAAAAAATTATAACCCAGATAAAATACTATATTTGTTTCTTTAAAACTTGGCGAAAAGTCTTACAAAGAAAGAGACTGCGCTGCAATAGGATCGCAAGATAATGACGAAAGGTGTGCATTTCCATTTTTTTGACAGCATATAAGTGTGAGCAGTGATTTGCTCCTCAAACATATTTTTGTCGGACTGTTTGAACATCATATTCTGCATTTTTCTAGCTTGTTACTAAGTTCCTAAAACACTAAGAAAGATTAAAATTTCTTATTCAAAACTTTACAAAATACATTATATTACTTTTTTTTTTTTTAATTTTGTGGTCAGACGACTTAATGTAGTAGTATGATTTCCATTTCTAAGTCTTTTTTCGATAATAAAATTTAGCATAAAAATTCAAGATCAGCTTTATATAAGTGAAGGTCCTGTGCTGGACTTTGTAAAAGCACTAAAAGGCTCCTATCCTCTTTTGAAGACTTTTAAGAGATGAAAATCCATTTTATTAAGGTTCGGGCTATAATATATGTAAATTTGTGTACAAATTTTAAAGGTTTTTCCAATTGCTTAATTTTTCAAGGTCACCACTTTTAAAGGGGGAGCTGCGCTGCTTCATTCTCACCTCACCTCTTCACCTGTCCCTTAGTCTGTTGGACCGTTGGGGCACCACACAAGATTTGTCAGCTGTCTTTCTATATTCCTGTTTTTTGCCTTGGTTAGAGCCTCTTTCTTTTATAATTGTCTTCCCATCGCTTTATTTGCTGCCTTTTCTTCTTTTTCCTGGTACTGTTCCTTGAAGGAAGGTCTTTGCAAGCCCCCAAGACCTTGTAATATGGTCATAGAGCTTTAGTTTCCGTGTTTTTAACAATAGTATGCAGGTCAACGTGGGGTCCAATGTGGCCCAAACATGAGCTAAATGGAATTTCCATTAGATCCATGCTACCTGTTTGTTTCATGTCAGATCCTCTGAGTCTGAATAATTTAAGTAGTTTAAAATTATGCAGTCTTTTTCAATGTCAAAGATGATATTGTTATTATAGACAATCTTGAAATATAACAACTGTCTCCGATGTCAAGAATAATAAGCTGGTTTTTTTTTTCAGAAGATGTTTACGTAACGTGAATACACCCAGGCTTGTTTTCTACTTGTCAGTGTAGAGCAGTGATGTTCAACCTAATTCGACCTGCGGGCCATTTTAATTCGACACGCGTGTCGCGGGTCACATCAACAAAAAGGTAAAAAAAAAAAAAATGAAATCAAAATTCACCTGAAACGATTTAAAACTATTGGATCTAGAACTTACATTAATTTAATGGGATATTTAAAGTATATCACTTTTTACGCATCTAAAAATGGCTTCATTTCTCTACTTAAAATGTGAGCAACATTTCAGTTAACTTTATCACCAACTTATTTTCTTATCTCTTTTTGGTAAATATTCCCATCGACCCTCCAATCTCTAGGCGTAGTTTAACCAATCTTTTATACGCAGCTCAAACCAAGAAGGCCTTCATATTTGTTTTATATTGCCGCTGTATATGTTTGTTGTTTCTGAAACAGTCAGACTTTCTCTACAAAACAATTATGTTGACTTATGTTCCACAAAAAGATCCATTCACTTTTTCTGGTAGACTCTACATTCAGAGTTCCATTTCATAAACTCATAAACGCACACTCGTCAAACGTCATGGTGACCAATCCATCAGAGAAAAAGTGAGGGCCCTAACGAAGATTAAGATACATTTTCACCTTTTTTGAAGGGAGGAGGATTTTCTACTTTTTGTGCCGACGTTTCGGCGGACCGGATGGAACCACGTCGCGGGCCGGTTCTGGCCCGCGGGCCGTACTTTGGGCATCACTGGTGTAGAGCATCATTCTTCTCTTAGTTTAAAAGTCAAGTTATTAAAATCAAACAAAATTTGTCAAGACATTTTAGAATAGCTTCCCTTTAATACATTTGTTCTAAAAATAGCGGCCTTTTACAGAACTGCACGCACACGCGCCAGTCTTCCTCCTATTATTTTGACGTCAATTCAAATCTCTCTGTCCTGGTTCTTTCACGAGCTATACACATCGACTAATATATCTATACATTAATGTCCCGAATGTGCAGAAGTGAAATGTGCTTGTAGTAGACATTATCTCTAAAGCATTCTCGATTTGAGCGTTTCTTGTTTCTGCCTCTGTGAGAGTTCTTGATGCGTTTAGATCTATACGACCTTCCTGGAGTAATACTGCTCCCAGTCAATCTTTACTTGCATCACATTCCATCTCGACGGTCTTGGTGACGTCATAATATGCCAAAAATGGAGGGTTTGCACAAAGATGTTTCAATTCTTCAGATCTCTTACTTAGCATATGACTCCACGAAATTCTGAATCATCTTTAAAATGATTTCTTTGTTAATAATCTCCAGAATTTGTGGCTCTGACTGTTCTCAAATGCCATCAGGAAAGTCGTAAGTATTAACAGATCTGTTAGCTTTCTTAGTATACGTTCTTAGATATATTCGTAAAATACCACTAACTGATTCATTGATTGATTGATTTATGTATCTAGAGATCTCAACAACTGAAGAACGGATTCGCATGAAATTTCGTACACAGGTTTCTGTTACCTCTTAGGTACTTCCTAAGAAACGATTGTGACAGATTCACAGCCTGAACGACGCTAATCACAAAAATTAGTAATTAATTACGGCTAATTTATAAAATAATTGTCAATTTCTTTATTAATCCATGTGTTACTAGGGACAATGAATGTCTGCGCAAAGATTCAGCTGGAACCGAAGATGGAAATTGGGAGATAAACCGTGTAAAAATTTATTTTTATCCGACAGACAGACAGACAGAGTGAGTTTATGTCAGGTTTGTAAAAACAAAATGACAAGAAAAAAAATTGCTTATTAAATTAAGGACTAAATTGTGAGGGCTAAACTACAAATAGGTTGAGGTCCTCACTGGATCGTGGGGGGAAAAGTAAATGGAGGAGGGGGAAATAATCCGATTGGAAGGATTGACGAGTAGAAGATTGGATAGAGTCGTCGGCCAGAGTAAAGGGCTTGTGAAAGTGAGAAGGTAGCGAAGAGGAAGGGAAGTAATCGAGGTTGGAGAAGATAACATTTGGATATTAGAAATGAATAGATGATGCTTTTAAGAAACATAGATAAATATATATATATACACAGTGCTTTTTTTGTAAAGTAATTAGGTGCCGTACCTACAGAGTGTACGCGGATGTTGGGCAGGAAAAGAAAAGTGAATGCTAAATATGCTAATTATTATAATAACTTTTTTTTTCTGTCTCCTGCATTATTTAAACAATAATTGAGTGCAATAAATACACTACGAAAGAACATACATCATTCTATTAGGAAACTATAATACCATCAATATAAGCTTTGTAAAGAGTGCTAAGTTAATAATAGACACAATAATAATGAATAGATGTACTTTTGAAAGATTCGTACCAATCAATCGATCTTTGTAGAATGTTTCAAAGGAAGAATAAACAAACGACATATTTTATTTGGAAAGTTTGTATTTCGATGGGGTACCATGGCGTGGGGGGGGGGCGGGACACTAATCCTGATGACGTCACTCCTATAACTATATCTTCTTTGAGTTTGCAAAACAATCCTGCCGATGCCTCTGCTATAACTATTTTCTTTGAGCGAATGTATAATAATAATAATAATAACAGTAATAATAAAAAGGCTTGTCTTCGACTCCGAGGAATATGGATGAGTGCGTTATTTATCTTACAAGGTAACTATAACTTCTTTGAGTTTCATACCAAACCAAGAGACGCGTCTGCTGCTGTAGCTAAAACTTGTTTTTTGAGTATGTGTATATAGGTGTATTATCAACTTACCAGGTTACCAAGGATACCAATGACGCACCAAATGGGAGTGACGTAGCGGTCCACAGCCAAAGAGAATGGGGCAAGGTGAGTTAAAACAAAATACAAGGTTTTCCAGTCCCGGACATTAATAACTTGGCTCTCATTGGTCACATTTTTAGACAGTCCAACGCTGTCCATAACCATAAGAGTTCTGTCTGTTAGATTGTAGAGCATTGGTCTCCACGCATTGTTTCGTTACATTTCAGGTTACGAAATTCACACTTTTTATTGCACCGATGTATCACCATTACATAATACGAATCAAACTTTTTAAATAGACTTAATAAGAAGAACAGAAACTATTTAATACTGCAAAAACCACAGAAAGGAAAAAAATCTAGGCACATGGGTATACTGTGTCCTCTGCGAATAGGCTAGAAATCACTGACTGTCTCATACAAGTATGTTCTTTTATATTAAATAGCAAAGAGAAAACATTACGCAAATGTGTTTCCATACTTTTCAATCTGAAAGTCTTGCACAATGAACTGAGAATAACTTCCCTTTCACATCAGGAAATAATTTGAATGGATTGGTAAAAGAAAAGCCTTTTTTTAAAGAACAAGAAATTGTAACCATATTTTTTTTATGTGCGAGATTTTATTACTAGAGTAGATAGAAGATAATAATTTAGCTAATAATTCCTCAACGAAATCTGAAAATGTGTTCACAAACTGAAGATAATCTCAATATCTTCGTTGATTTTTTCGAATCCCATTTAGTGAAGCGCCGCCTCTGTCTGAGCTGTGATGTTTGGTAAACATTTCACCTATCAAATCCAGCGCCATGTAGTCAGGCATCTAAAAGCAGAAGCGTGGCAGAGCTTCCGTTAACGGGGCGGTGCGCTTGATTAAACTGACACGTTTAGAAGTAGGTAATCAACCTTCCAGGTAAAGAATCACAATTACACAAGTTAAGACTGACCATCATTCAGTCAGTTGTAAGTAATTACTGAAATTAAATGACATCGTTTCACATAGATGACAACAAGAATGATTTTCTTCATGGCGGAAACCTATTTATAGCTAGCTTTCTGGTGTATCCGGCGTACAATGCAAAATATAGAGTTACCCGCTATATGTTTCGAAAAGGTTTTGCACTTTGAACACTGTAGAATCAAATTGTCTAAGCTTTTCCTTATTAGCATAAAACAGTTGCAATTGGGAACTTTCACTCTATAAACTTTTATTTAAAATCAAAAGGTCGACAAGATAGCGAAAAAGCGATTCGACACGAAAGATCGACTGCCACGCATTAAGATATTGTTAAAAATTCTAGTTCAATTCCTTTTTTTATTTAGTTGCTAAACAAACACTTTAGTGTCCTTGACATTGTTTAGTTTATCGTGAAATATCCAATATTTGTAGGGAAAAACCAACACTTCTCTAAGAAGATGACTACATCCATAGTATAGAAGATTTCAACTGCAATCATGGGTGTTCCTAAATCTTCAGTGTATACTTTTTGTTTTACAGAGATGCTCCTTGCTCGGTTAACTTCCGAACACCTGCCTGTTTAATTCTGGAAAAAAAATATATATATACGCATTAATATTGTGTGCAGACATAGCATCATTCGTAGTTTTAACATTAGCAAATATTTAAAAAAAAAAGAAAAACATAAAAAAATACTTTAAAAAAAAAACAACAAATCTTATTTTTTTTTATACGAAGTGTAATTGCATTAATTAGTTTGGATCAGCAATAAAATTTGTAATAGATCTAGACCAACAACAATAAATCTGTGCGATTAGAAATAGTTTTAACAAGTGTTTTTGTTTCGCGCTATTTCATGCTTTTAGCTTTCTCACTACGCTATGATCCTGTTACTTACCTGGACCAGTTGGGAATACGGGAGGGGGGGTGGAAGAAAGAAAGGGATGTCTGGGTGGATTTTACAGTAATTAGTTTTTAAAAGCATTTACACAACAAAATAAAGGGAGGGAGGACCTGAATTCGAACTCGTGGCTAACGCCTCCTTGGACCGACGTGCTAACCACTCTGCTACTGAGGTATTTATGACTATTACCGTTTAGAGTGGCGACCTATAAAGGTGACTAATTTAGCTTATACCAACACTTCAGTCAAGTACAATTTCTTTCCTTTGCTCGAGATACCAAATCAAAAAAATTAATTACCAATAGTTAAATAACTAATTGGTTATATTTTTTTTAATTGATTCTTGCGTTATCAGATAAAAGAAAAAATTATGCAAAATTTCAGTTTGGGTGTCGGAGAAATAACGTGTACAAATTTTATACCAGACAGAGTGAGTTGATATAAGCTTTTTAAAAACAAACCTTATCTAAAAAGCCTCAAACTCACTACTAAATATATCAATAATGCAGGAATAAGGTCCCTTTCTTCAATAAACAAAAACTATTAATTAATTACCACGAACTGATTAACTAATAGGTAAATTTTTAGTTTGGTCCTGATTGGCGAAAGATAATTATGTTTAGTTTCAACTTCATCCAAGAATGGGAAGTGGGAGAAAACGAGTAAACCAAATGTAATAAGGGGGGCTAGCTCCATATTTACAGCCAGATATCTCAATCGGTAGCATTTCTTTCCCTTATTAGACGCAAAAAAAAGTTAATTCCAATTAATTATTATTATAGCTTTTATTATCATTATAGCTTTTATATAGCGCTACTTTCATGCTTATAGCATGTTCAGAGCGCTTTTGGTCCAATCTCATTTGTGGACCAGTGGGGGGGGGGGGGGGGAGGGGGTATCTAGGAGTTGGTTTTCCGTGCTGCCTTTAGGCGCTCAGTAAACAGAACTCTGCCCGAGTCGGGTGTCGAACCTCGAGCCCCCTTCTAGGTAGCCAAGCCAAGTTCAAGCGCACTTAGCCTCTCGACAGCGCTTCCTTTTTATTTTTTTTTTATTTTTAAAAATTGATTCAGCAACCCTCCTAACTGCAGACTTTTGATCGGCAAAGGTATGATAATAATAATAATAATAATAATAATAATTGGACGACGTAGGGCATGAGATTCGCCAATGGGAAGAAAAAACACTCCACGGAAAATTTCTGGCTTTATTATATGGGGACAACATCGACAAGGCTGCTTCCTTAACATGGCTCAAAGCAGGTCATCTCTACCCTGAAACAGAAGGCTTTGTTACAGCAATACAGGACAGAGTAATCAGGACAAAAAATTACGAGAAGCATATCCTGAAACTCAATGTTGTCGACAAATGCCTAAAATGTGGAAATATGGGCGAGTCGATTGAACACATTATGGCAGGATGTCCAGCCCTATCAGAATCAGCCTACCTAGGTCGCCATAACCAAGTTGCAAAGTTAATACACCAACACCTGGCTTTGACGTACAAATTGATCGGTAAGGACACTCCCCCTTATTATAAATACTCTCCGCAAGAGGTTCTCGAGTCTACTGAACATATGCTGTACTGGGATAGGCCTATTCTGACCGACAAAACGGTAGATTTCAATCGCCCGGATCTGCTGTTCATCGATAAAAAAGAAAAAAACCGCTACCATTATCGATATCGCCGTACCACTGTCTCATAATTTAAGAAAAACTGAGATAGAAAAACAAAGAAAATATGGGAACCTAGGCTTGGAGATTAAGCGTCTATGGAAATTGTCCAAAATAACAATATACCCCATTGTTATATCAACCGAGGGGATAATAACAACTGACCTCACAGACACCTTCCAGGCCCTTAACATTCCTATGAACATCATCGTTGCCTGTCAGAGGGCGGTACTGCTGCAGACCTGCCACATCACCAGAAAATTCCTCAGTGGAAACTGTTAAAGGGACTACGATGAATTTTGTTTCTCTTTAGCGAAACTCGACCCTGGCAGCGCCAGGGAATGACTACTCGTTCATTTCTAACATAATAATAATAATAATAATAATCACCCGAAGATTCCTCGGTGGAAACTGACCTTTAACGAAACTCGACCCTGGCTTCGCCAGAGAAGGAATACTCGTTCTTTTCTAACATAATAATAGTAATCTTTATTGTCCGTAAGGAAATTTGTCTTACAATTTGTGCATTACACCAAACAAAACATTATAACTATAAGAAACCAAAGTGTACATTCACACCAGACTCACTCATCATTTCTTTGTTGTTGTTGTTTTTCATTTAATAATAAAACATTATCTTTACAGTATCAGCTCTCTTTCTGGATCCATCTTGAACATAATAAACTATTCAAGGCCAGTCTCTAAACTCTAAACCACTTCCGCAAGATTAAGAGATTTGAATTTTAAAGAAAATCTTTTTTTAAAAATCATTTTTTTTTAAATCCCATATCCAACTGACCTAGTTGTCTTTCTTTATTCTTTCTACATAACAATTAACAAATTTTGATTAAATTTTAAAATTAAAAGTTTCAGATTTAAAAAAAAAGGGGGAGTTTCTTTTTATTATCGGAGTCTTTATAGAAGATTTCGGTTGACGTTCTATCATGCAGTCGTTAAATAAACACGGTCATTTTTTTTTTTTAAGTAGTAGTAGACGAAGTCCCAGTGAGTGCATGACCTAATGTACTTCCCACAGCCATGTCAATCTTAGGTCACCCCCCTTTACGCCCCCGGATAATCAGCACCCTTCAAGGAAACCAGGATCAGATTACGATGAACTCCCAGACTTTCACTATAATTTAGTTGTCTTTTTTTTTTTTTCTTTTTCTTAAGCTTGGCCAAGTGAGTGTAAAATATTTTACAACCCAAACATTGCCTTTCTTAGTTCAACATTGTAAGGGGCGACAAATTCAAAGCGCTGACGTCTAATGGCCAAGGTTGAAATCAAAAGTGCTGTTTTCTTCTCAGATTACTAAATATATAGCTGTTTTATGTGCCGATTCCAACCCGTATTTGATAACAATCTTGAGTTTGCAAAAGTTGTCTTATCTTTAATTTCACAGTCCCGGGTTCGAATCCTGGTGAAGACTGGAATTTTTTTTTTTATTTCGGTATCTTTGGGCACCTCTGAGTCCACCCACCTCGAATGGGTACCCGACATTAGTTAGGGAAAAGTATAGGCTGTTGGTCGTTGTGCTGGCCACATAACACCCTCGTTAACCGAACTGTACTTTTTCTTATTCTTTAATATAACAGACATTCCTTTAACAGCAAAGATAATTACGTCATACGAGTAAAAAGTTCAATGTAAAGGTCATCTGTTACCAAATGTTAACGAGGGTTATCGGACACTACTGTTAATCTAGTCGTGCCTGTTAATTAGAGACTTATACTCTGCTAAGTCATTGGTTTACCTGGCTGATTCATGCAAAACATGAAATGCTAAATGTCTAACGGTAATGGCACAAGCGATTAATGCAAAATTGTCCTAGCATTTAGTATAAGAAATGTGCAATCAGTTTTATATAAAACTACGTTTTGCTACAACAAACTTCGGTTTTATGTATATTTAAAATGATTTGGTTACCTGATCAAGTGAATATCATCTTTTTGCTGTTTCTCACTACGCCACATGCTCTAAATATTTAGGCTTCTTTTATATTGAAGAGGTAGTTTTTAGCTTCAAACCCCGCTGGAGAAGGAGGATTTAAACTCAAAAGCCCTCTTGGAAACTCAAAAGCCTTCTTGGATACGCTCATAGAATTTTGAGGCCAGTAGAGACCCTTTATAAGAGCAGGTGTGTTTGAGTCAAAACACTTCATGACACCTCACTTTACCTCGCAATGTGACCAGTACGAGGCGAAGTTAGAGACAGACGGTGTGTGAAGTCAGACGGAGCAAGGCTAGGTTTTGGACAGTTAGTGTGATGTTATTGCCAACTGTACAGTATTAGTAATGTATTTGAAATTAAATTGACTGATACTTTGAAGCCCTGAGTTGTGAGGTTCTTTAAGGTCGTTGTGTCGTGTGGTGCAGTTTGAAGAGAGCCTGGACAGTAGGAGAGACGTAACAGTCTTATACTGAAGACGGGGTTTTATCATAAAAAAAATAATTTCGGAGGGGGTTTTAAAATCTAAATCTTCCTTAGTTATGCTCTTGGAATTTAGGAGTTTTGTCGTTTGCATTATTTGTTTGTTTGTTTTGCTTTATAGAAGAGGGGGGCTTAACCGCAAAACCCCTTGGTAGGGGGTTTTAAACTCAAAACCCCCCTTGGCTGCACTGGTTGAAGTGATGGTTTAATACCAAAATGCCACCTAAAATAAACTAAATCAAAGTAAAAAATCAGTCACTAAATTCCGACCCTCCCCCCCCCAGCGGGGAAGAGATTTCATTTCGAAAGGGGGTTGAACCCCCCCCCCACCCCACCCTGGCTACGTCCATGTAGGTGTGTATATTAAAACAAAATAATTTCAAAAAAAAAAAAAATCGAACAAGACTTTGTGGAAATAAAAAAAGGGAGTGTTAACGAGGAAGAAATACATTTTATCTCCTCTTTCAGTGAAAGTTCTAAATAAAGAATTTAAACCCGCAAGGAGCTAAAATGATATAATTAAAACGAGTGGAATGGAATTTTTCCCTTGTTATCCCAAAACATGGCCATTAAAAAATCTAACAAACAAACAAACAAACAATTATGGCTAAAAAAAAAAGATTTAAAAATGTAATTGGCGAGAAACTAGGACAATGCTTATACATTTTGTAAAGTACATAAATTTTGTGGTAAGATATACACTATCTGTAATATATTTACAATCTAGCTAGTTTGTATTCATGAGAATGTATTACTGAGCGCAAATTGCGTCCTCAGACCGCCTCACCGCTTCAGTTCTTTCGTCTCCCTCCGCTAGTTTAATGCATAAACTTATATTGAACTTTGGCCTAATTACTTTATCTGTCTGGTCTAGAGAGTTTTCAAATTATTGTTTGGAATGTTTTTCTTTGGCTGAATAAATAGGAGTAATTTTTGTTATCACCTTGTTTTAAAATACAAGACAAAATGGGAGGACAATAGTGATTAACAACCTCAATCACTTATGAGCTGGACATTGTATTTAACATTTTACCTAATTATCCCATAGTCCAGTGATGCCCAAAATACGGCCCGCGGGCCAGATGCGGCCCGCAACTTGGTTCTATTCGGCCCGCTGAAAGATCTTTGCTTTTTTTGTGTAACATGATAATAAGCCAACATAATAGTTTTAAGAAAGTGTTACTATTTTGAAAAAACAAAAAAACAATACATATAGGCCTACGGCATTATCAAACAAATATGGCGGCATTCTTGATTTGAGCCCCAAATAAAATATTGTTAAACTGCGCTTAAAGATTGGAGGATAGATGGGAATATTTACCAAAAAGAGACAAGAAAATAAGTAGGTGGTAACACTAGCTACAATGTTGCTCACATTATAAGCTGAGAAATGAAGACATTGCCAAGTGTGGAAAAAAAATACAATAAACCTCAAAATCCCATTAATAATGTAAGTAGTAGATTCACGGGTTTTCTAATCAAATACTTTGAGGTAAATTTCGGTAAATGGTACGCGACATAAGTGTTGGAAATTAAAATGGCCCGCGACATGAGTGTTGGAAATTAAAATGGCCCGCAGGTCGAATTAGGTTGGGCATCACTGCCATAGTCTATTAGACCGTTGCGGTACCACACAAGATCTGTCGATCGTCTTTCTCCATTCCTCGCCGTCTTTAGACTTAGAATCTCTATCAATAACTTTCCCATCAATTCTTTAATGTTGTCTTTCCGGTACTATACCCAGAGGAAAGGTCTTTTCGAGCCCTGAACACCTTGTGATATGGCCATAGAGTTTGTTTTCGAGAGTCGTTCACAAGTCATTGTAAGGTCCAATCGCTGTATTAATCCAGTTCTTAACCTGATGCTGTCTTTGTATGGGTACCTAAGATCTTTCTGTAGCATTTCAATTCCATTGCTAGGATCCTCCTCTCTAGTTCTGCAGTCAGCGTCCAGGACTCACAAGCATATAAAAAATGTGGCCATCACCAGGGAGTGCATCAGTCTGATTTTAGTGTCAAGGGCTATGCCTTTGTCTTTCCAGTTTGTTTTGAGTTTTGTTTGTGCTGCTGTGGACTTTGACATTCTGGTCAGTAGTTCAGGTTTGGTTCCTTCATCTGAGACGAGAGTTCCAGTATATTTAAAACTACTGACAATAGTCAGCTTTACACCACCAATACTAATATTCCTTGTAAAGCTAACTCCTGGCCTTCAGATATCGGGTCGGCGGAACTGCAATCATTAACAGAGGGAACAAAGGTATATAACTAGCGCCCATTCAGGATGGGCTTTTCAGCCTTGGCTGGCTACCCACCCAGCAAAAAGGAAAACTTTGAATTCAAAGCTCTTCTATCTTGCAACTATACCCACACACGGGAAAGACTTTGGAAGAAATCAGGAGCCGACTGCCCCTACTCTTTCTCTCCGTAATTATTTACCACATTCTGGTGGAATCAACGCTGGCATCGTCAGTTAGGAGAGAAAGAGTTAAGCAACTTGCAACACTCAGTGCAACAATATCACAGAGGCCGCTGGTCCCCCAAAATCACGTGATTTTTATTCCTCCCCTAATTTTTCTGTCAGTGTTGCATGCTAATTTATGCATTGACTTTCCCCCTTCACAAAATTTAAAGTCTGACAAATCGATATCGCTCATAACATACCCCCCCCCCCAATATCCCCTTCAGTTACTAGTAAGGGAACAACAACTGAGGAAAACTAAATGATGTGAAATTAATCAATTTATCATAAACATCAAATAAAAAAAAATCATTCTCCATTTTTTGCCCCCCTTGCCCCCCTCTCCCTGCACCCTGATCTCGGAACAAACTAACGCTGTCGTTAATTAGATCTGGACCACCACCAGACCAGACCTAAATAGTCTCGTCCCCTTCACTTCTTTCAAATCCCAACCAAACAACAATCTACGCCAGTGTTGTTAGTGGGGAGGGGGTGGGGGGGGGGTTCTTCCATCACCGCAGTCTGGAAGGGAACTCTTCGGGATAGTTTTATATGATTGCTTTGCGACCCACAGGGGACAGGCGCCCCGAAATGAATTTATTGCTACATTCAACTGAGGGTACCAATAATCCCTAATCACAAACCGTCACCCCACATGGCGGTGGCGGGTGCTGGATGGAAAGCATATATTAACGAGACGGGGCGAGGAATCTGATCAATCGACCCCCACCGCCCCCCTTTCCTTGATCCTAAAGTTCCAGGTCGCTTTTCTTCTTTCATCCCAACTTTAAAATTGTTTATCAATAAAACTTTTTTTTATATATATTTCTCCAACCCCCGCACTTTTGTTCAACACGCCCGTGCTTAATGTTGTTGAGGATACGCCTATGACTCCAGAAAAACTCTCCTCACTTCGTGCAGAAGTGTTCCTCGAGGGAGTAATCTCTCTAATTCTAACAAGTGTCCCTAGAAATGACATACGACAGTCCCTCAATGTTTCCTACTCTCACCACCCTCCCACATTCCGTCTCACGGTCCGTTCGTCCTGCTGATTGAAGAGTACACTTGGGCAGACGATGTACTGACCCTAGAGCAGGGGTTCTCAACCTGTGGGTCGCGACCCCCTTGGGGGTCGATTGACGATTTGCCATGGGTCGCCTAAGACCATCAAAAATAAGGATTGTTATTGTCTATTCTTCTATTGTTGTGTGTGTCTAAGGGTGTGGGGGGGGGGGGCTCGCGGCAGAGTGGGAGATTGTAAAAAGGGGTCGCCGAGCTTAAAAGGTTGAGAACCGCTGCTCTAGAGCGATGTTTATCAATCTGTTCACCGGGAAGGTGCGGAAATAACGAACCAATCAAAACGGAGCTCGGTGCAACGAGTGCGAATCTACATCGGCCATTTTTGTGTGTGGTGGCGTTGTTAAGGACGCTGGCTTGAAAGTAAAACTTGTTTTTTTGTTTTTTTTTTGTTCTTGTAAAACATTGCTCTTATTGACAGACTAGCATGACACACACCGACTGCGCCCGTTGATTTGTTCCCAGGCTTTACATTGTTTAGTATGGCCGGAACTTCCCTTTACCCCTTTTTTTTATCTCCAAAAAAAGGCCCACGTTTTAACGATTCCCCCTAACATTGTATAGCTGGTGAATTAGTGTATATGCTACAATACAGTGAAAGGCACATTCTCTTTCTCATTCCTTCTCTCTCTCTCTCTTCCTCTTTCTCTCTATCCTTCTCTTTCTCTATCTCCCTCTTTCTCTCTTTCCCTCTTCGTTTCTCTCTATATATATCCCTCTGTCTCTCTTTCCTTCTTTATCTCTCTCTCTCTATCCCTCTTTCTCTCTCTCAATCTTAATCTATCCCTCTTTCTCTCTTTCCTTCTCTATCTCTCTATCTATCCTTCTTTCTCTCTTTCTTTCTCTCTGTATCTATCCCTCTTTCTCCCTTTCTTTCTCTCTCTCTATCCTTCTTTCTCCCTTTCTTTCTCTCTTTCTATCCTTCTTTCTCCCTTTCTTTCTCTCTCTCTATCCCTCTTTCTCTCTTTCTTTCTCTCTCTCTCTTTCCTTCTCTATCTCTCTATCTATCCTTCTTTCTCTCTTTCTTTCTCTCTGTATCTATCCCTCTTTCTCCCTTTCTTTCTCTCTCTCTATCCTTCTTTCTCCCTTTCTTTCTCTCTTTCTATCCTTCTTTCTCCCTTTCTTTCTCTCTCTCTCTCTATCCCTCTTTCTCTCTTTCTTTCTCTCTCTCTATCTATCCTTCGTTCTCCCTTTCTTTCTCTGTCTCTATCCTTCTTTCTCCCTTTCTTTCTCTCTCTCTATCCTTCTTTCTCCCTTTCTTTCTCTCTCTCTATCCTTCTTTCTCCCTTTCTTTCTCTCTCTCTATCCCTCTTTCTCTCTTTCTTTCTCTCTATCTATCCTTCTTTCTCCCTTTCTTTCTCTCTCTCTCTATCCTTCTTTCTCCCTTTCTTTCTCTCTCTCTATCCTTCTTTCTCCCTCTCTTTCTCTCTCTCTATCTATCCTTCTTTCTCCCTTTCTTTCTCTCTCTCTCTATCCTTCTTTCTCCCTTTCTTTCTCTCTCTCTATCCTTCTTTCTCCCTTTCTTTCTCTCTCTCTCTATCCTTTTTTCTCCCTTTCTTTCTCTCTATCCCTCTTTCTCTCTTTCCTTCTCTCTATCTTCATAATGCACAAAATAATTGAATAATCTGGCCGCTATGGTCTGCCCAAGGCTGATTCATAGTCTCTGGGAGAATAAGAGTATATTATAAGAGAAACAAAAGTACAAAACAAGACGAACTCTAACAGACAAATTAGTCAGATAAGATATGCAGAATGAGAGAAATTTAGTAAGTTACCAGTCAGGTACTATAATCGCATCCACATATTCGATGAGGCGATACACCATGCCACTGATGCCCAACTTTCGCCCCATTTGCCTTCGACTCTATACATTGTCAATACGAATGTCACAGGCCGCAAACCATGGTCCAGTTCCCCAGTTCAGCCATACTAGACTTCTGAGGCTCCATTATGTGAGCAGACGTTTGGAGCGGGCCGACTTTGTCCCGCGGGTCGTAGCTTGGGATTCACTGCTTTATGCTAACGTGAACAGGATGCTGATTTGTCGGGTGATAATCACACAGCGGGAACTCGTTGAAGCTTCAGTCCAGTAAACGTACTGGTTCAACTTAAATGAAGTTTCGAAAGTTCAAGTTTGTAAATTTGATAGAAGTCTACACACACAGACACGCACAGACAAAAAATCAATTTTGTTAATGCCTTTTATTAATACCAATGATGGCGAGTCGCCTTCAGAACCGAGTTCGGGCCTGGCCTCAAGTATTGCTACTAAATGTTTTTGTTTTTTATTTATTACTTTTAACTCGTTCTCTCCTAACTGACGCTACTAGCGTTGATTCCACCAGAATGTGGTAAATAATTACGGAGAGAAAGAGTTAAGCTTATCTCAACTCACTCCGTCTGACTGGTACAAGTCGTGTAGACATTAATTCTCCCACTTCCCTTTCTTGGATCAAGTCAAAAACTGTCTACTATTATTCATCCTCGAAGACATCACATCATCAATTAAAAAAAAATTAGTTAATTAATAAGTGGTAACTTATGTTTTTAAAAGAAAAAGAAAGATAAATATTGCAGTACTGAGAAATATGGCGGTGATTGTTCGGTTATATCCCTTATATAAGCTTTGTTATTTACTAAAGTAATCATTGCAATCGCTGGTTTCTTTAATATCCCCGACTTTTTCTAATCTAGAGTTGTCTTCTCTTAATTGCGTTGTATGAAAAACATACACAACAATGGTCTTTTTCGATGTGGCCAGCAGATCGACCAACGGCTTTACACTCACCAACTAATGTTAGTTTCCCCATTACACCTGAGTTGATTCAGGGAAATCCTTTAAAAAAAATCACGAATTTTAAAATGTCAATCTTTACAAAACCCATAACCTTCTG
This sequence comes from Biomphalaria glabrata, assembly GCF_947242115.1. NCBI lineage: Eukaryota > Metazoa > Mollusca > Gastropoda > Planorbidae > Biomphalaria > Biomphalaria glabrata. Next base: position 85,809,619 of record NC_074711.1, read on the forward strand.
TTTTGAAAGTCAAGCGCTTCACAACTCGTCAAGCGCTTTACAACTCGTCAAGCGCTTTACAACTCGTCAAGCGCTTTACAACTCGTCAAGCGCTTTACAACTCGTCAACCACTTTACAACTCGTCAAGCGCTTTACAGCTCGTCAAGCACTTTACAACTCGTCAAGCGCTTTACAACTCGTCAACCGCTTTACAACTCGTCAACCACTTTAAAACTCGTCAACCGCGTTACAACTCGTCAAGCACTTTACAACTCGTCAAGCGCTTTACAACTCGTCAACCACTTTACAACTCGTCAACCACTTTACAACTCGTCAACCACTTTACAACTCGTCAACCGCTTTACAACTCGTCAACCGCTTTACAACTCGTCAACCACTTTACAACTCGTTAACCGCTTTACAACTCGTAAAGCGCTTTACAACTCGTCAACCACTTTACAACTCGTCAACCGCTTTACAACTCGTCAACCACTTTACAACTCGTCAACCGCTTTACAACTCGTCAAGCACTTTACAACTCGTCAAGCGCTTTACAACTCGTCAAACACTTTACAACTCGTCAAACACTTTACAACTCGTGAACCACTTTACAACCCGTCAACCGCTTTACAACTCGTCAAGCACTTTACAACTCGTCAAGCGCTTTACAACTCGTCAACCGCTTTACAACTCGTCAAGCACTTTACAACTCGTCAAGCGCTTTACAACTCATCAAGCACTTTACAACTCGTGAACCACTTTACAACCCGTCAACCGCTTTACAACCCGTCAACCACTTTACAACCCGTCAACCACTTTACAACTCGTCAACCACTTTACAACCCGTCAACCACTTTACAACTCGTCAACCACTTTACAACTCGTCAACCACTTTACAACTCGTCAACCACTTTACAACTCGTGAACCACTTTACAACCCGTCAACCGCTTTACAACCCGTCAACCGCTTTACAACCCGTCAACCACTTTACAACCCGTCAACCACTTTACAACTCGTCAAGCACTTTACAACTCGTCAACCACTTTACAACTCGTTAACCACTTTACAACTCGTTAACCGCTTTACAACTCGTTAACCGCTTTACAACTCGTCAACCACTTTACAACTCGTTAACCGCTTTACAACTCGTCAACCACTTAACAGCTCATCAACCACTTTACAACTCGTCAAGCACCCCGCTTTACACGCAATAGAGAGTTGTTGTAGATTATCATTATTTACTAATAAGTTTACTGTGAGTTTACATTTGTGTGTGTGAGTCGCTGTATGTAAAACCTCTTTTGATTACGAATTCATTGTTATTAAATTTGGTGTCTCTAGTACTTAGCTCGTTTGTGGGCGTTTGGGTGGAGGGCGAGTCTGTAACATGATTTGAGCGCTCAGCAAACACAGCTCTGTCTTAGTTAAATCTTACTTTAAGCTCCTGGGATTTGAGCTTCATCCCCCTTGTTAAGTGGCTTATACAACTCAACCACACTTTCCACTTAGCACATTCATAAACGCCAACAAACTGAACTCACAATATGTGAAAGTAACAAGTAACAAATAACATTTTTAAATTATTGGCATAATGCCAGTACAAAGTGGCCGCAGTGCACTGGTATGATCAGACTAGACTTAACTATTAGGTCTGAATAAACCGCTGGTCAAATTATCCACAGTTTAATTAACCAATGATAAACCACTGGGTTAACTGGGTATCACATAAAAAGACCGCATTACAAACGAAGAGATCAGAGCAGGGGCGTAGCTAGGAATTTTCCATCGTTTGGGGGCCCAGGGGCTTGAGCTCCTTGGGGGCACCTACATTTTGTGTAATATTAAATTTTTAATGTAAAAAAAATAAAATTGGGGGGCCCTTTTCAAGTGGGGGCCCGGGGGGATTTTCAAAATTCCCCCCTCCTCCCCCCTACCCTAGCTACGCCACTGGATCAGAGACATGATTAGTACAGCAATTGACCTAACCCCTAACTTCTGTCGAAAAACGTAAATTAAAACTCTATGGCCATATTAAAAGGTCTTTGGGGCTTGGAAAGACCTTCCTTCAGGCCTGTCTTGGGAAGAGATTCTTTCAAAAGACAATGAGGAATGGAAAAAGATGGTTAATAGATCTTGTGTGGTGCTCCAACTTTCCAACAGACCAAGGGGGAGGTGAAGGCGAAACCACTAAACTTCTTTTGATTTTAATCTGGTCCGCAGGGTTTCCTCGAAAGAGACTCTACTAACTGACTATATCCATCCATCCCAGTAGCGCTACAGCCAACGGAGGGCTCTGGTCTGCCTCAACACATCCCTCCATTCAGATCTCTCCTGAGCCTTTCGTCTCCACGCCCGAACCCCCAAGCTGTTGTAGATCTGCCTCCACATCATCAATCCATCGTATTCTGGGGTCTGCCTTTGGCTCGCCTGCTTTTCAATATTTTCTTCTGACTCTTGAAGATATTTCACAGCTTTGAGAAATGATCATCCAGTTACATTAAGCAAACGCTGAAATCTCATGAAAAACCTCAAAATGTTCAAATATCACATGTTCAGCATTAGATATTTATAATTCATCCACAATATCAAATATACAGTCGCCAAAAAAAAAAGTCACATAATCGATACCTTTGTCTAATTGAATAACATGAATTGGTGAGAACTTAATCGCAAATGTCACGCTACATTATTAATGGAAAAGTTTATCAATTATCTTGTTTATTCCAAAAAGAGAAGACAGTTATTTCTAGATCTCAAAGACTTATTTCGGTCTTCCATTGTTTTGTTTTTTAAAAAAGGAAATTATTAAAAAAAAAATAATTAAAAGCAACTCTACTTTTATTAATTTTAAGAAATACATTTTCAATTAACATTTATTTCTAGATGGATCACACAAGGAAGGTTTCAAAAGTAAGGATTTCTAAAAGTACGAAAAATCTTCAAGGGTCCATGGGAGATATATTTTATTATGATATAATCTTCTACAATAATATTTTTAATTTAAAAGTAACTAAGAAAAAATAATAAAAAAATAGTGTAGCTTATTGTCACCACCTCAAAGTTGGTGCCATAGAGTAGAAACCCTAATTCTGTATTGTGTATGTTAATTCCATATTGTGAATCTTATTCACAACCCATGTTGCACTAAGGTGAACACTTTTGACCTTAGGTGAACCAGAGAGTTAAAGGCAGTCAGTCCACATAGAGATCTTGTAGCAAGCACTTGTATTGAGTCACTTAAGATATAAGCTGTAGAGTTAGATGTTTAAAGTAGTTGGTTATAGAATAAGTACTAAGTTGTGATATTCGTATATTACTGTTGGATTAATACTGACCATTCCTGGGTCGAATTGTATGGTGTATTCACTATGTGGTGTTATATTAAACTACTTATTGTGTCTGCTACACCCAGCGTCATTTCATTATTCAGTGATTTGTAACAAGAACCCAATGTCACTACCACGCCTACATTGATAACCACAGCCACATTCATAATATCTAAAATAACGCGGTGACATTTTGGTGTCAGAAGTGTCAGCAAACAACATTTATGGTGTCAGAAGCGGCCGTAAACGACATTTATGACAGCATTGTTCAAAGTCACTTTAACATGATATGCTGAGACAACCTGCGTGGACGAAACTAGACAACCCTGATCTTACAGCCTGTGTGGGTGAAACTAGACAACCGTGATACTACAACCGGTGTGGGTGAAAATCTAGTACTACAAGTCATTCAAGTCATCGTTTGAAGACAGCTGATATATGGTCAGTCGAAGTAGCTGACATATTCAAGAATCATCTACATCGAGTGCTCGTCATAATTCTAATGACACACTCCTATTGTCGCTGTCTAACAGCACAGTTAATAAGAGAGCGCTCTCACTCTTAGACCTCTCTTGTCGTCACTACCTAAGGTCATTTTTAGTTATTTATATTTGTTTCAGCAACTGTACCATTGTACTGTGAATTTAACAAGTGGATTACTTATGAACTGTACCATTGTGCTGTGGATTTAACAAGTGGATTACTTATGAACTGTACCATTGTACTGTGGATTTAACAAGTGGATTACTTATGAACTGTACCATTGTACTGTGGATTTAACAAGTGGATTACTTATGAACTGTAACATTGTACTGTGGATTTAACAAGTGGATTACTTATGAACTGTGGATTTAACAAGTGGATTACTTATGAACTGTACCGTTGTGCTGCGGATTTAGCAAGTGGATTACTTATGAACTGTACTGTGGACATATTTTATGTGGAGCATCACCGGAACTTTATGTACAAGTCAAGCATCAAGTGAATATTTAAGGGAAGTAACTTTAATTACCCTTTAGTATTAATGAATATTGATTAGTTCTCTTTTTGAACTACACCACAATTTTTTTTCATTGTTTACATTTGTATTTATATATACATTTGACTTTAGGGACTAAATTTAATTATCTATTGAGTCTGAGCATTTATATTTTTTTTCAAGTAAGCATCCAGGTATTGGTAGGGACTCTTTAGATAAAGTAAATACTTGATCGTATAGCTGTATTAGTTAAGTTTGTATTTCGTCAAGTATCTATCATATTGTTAAACTCTTGTGTTGATATTGTCTTGTTTACATCTGTTGAATTTTTTTTGCGTCATAGTTATTACTCATTGTAATTCTTTTGTCTACTATTTCTACTATCTTGTAATGTCTCTTTAAAGCAGACTGTTTAGTATCTATAGTGTATTTATGTTTGTCTAATTACTTATTAATATATATATTTATTTTACTTCTTATTTCAACCTATTTTTTATTATTATCAACACTACACTACACACTTGATACACTATGGGATATATTTTGATTTGAGATTGTGACAAGATTGATTGTATATAATATATACTTTGAGCACATTGAACTATTTTGATACTATTGATACATTGATCACTATTTATCAGACTAATAAGGCTCACATAATTGTGAATTATTTGTTGCAATAAATTTTTATATTGCAAGTGGAGATACTAGAAATACATAATCACATAATTGATCAGTAAAGTATTACATTACGAACTAGACAAAGTACCAAGAATAACTTAAGATACCTCATAACCTCAATTGTTTCGCACAAAATATATATTTACTATTACCTGCAATTACTATTTGAGCTATAATAATTATTTATCGTACAATATTCATTTACAACTACCTAGTGTACACATATCTATTACTAAACTATATTACTAATTTGAATCTTTGAAAATGGCTGAGTATGAAAAACTAATAGAGATAGTGGATAAACTAAAGTTAAAAGAAGATGATAGAGCTGCATTCATTAAAATTGAAATAGATAGAATTAGAGTAGAAAAAGACAAGCAACGGGAAGAAAGGCTACATGAAAGAAGACTGAGAGAGAAAGAACAAGAAAACTTAGAGAAAGAAAAAGAACGCCAGCATGAAATAAAATTAAAAGAACATGAAGAAAAAATGGCCAAGCTAGCAAAAGAAAATAAAGACAATTCAGCAAGTCAAACTTCATCTCATCATCAGTATCATAGCAAATTTAGGAACTTTGACCCAAAAGAAGACACATTAGAAAATTTCATAATTCAATTTGAATACATCTGTCAAACAGCAAATATGAATAGTGCACAAATGGCTCAACAACTTCTAGCTAACCTAAGAGGTGAACCACTAAACATCATCGACACACTAACTATGGAGCAAAGAAAAGACTACAACACAGTAAAACAAAGACTAATTGAACATTTTGGCAAAACGGAGGAGCACTATCGAAAACTTTTTAGAGAAATAAAACTAGCAAAGAATACAGATTTAAAAAGAACAATACATGACATGCGCCAGAACATGACAAAGTGGCTACAACTCGCAAACTGCAACTTAGATGACCCCAAACAGATCTTAGATTTCTTTCTCATTGAAAATGTGTTAACAAATGTTACAGAGGCAGCATTCTCATTCCTGAAGGAGAGAAAAATAAAAAATGAAGCTGAATTGATATCAAACTTAGCAACATACAAGGACTCCCACCCAAACATCACCATTGACAAAAGGGAATTGTACAATGTAGCTGCAACAGTGACAGAAAACCATCCAAGAACTACAAATAAATTTAAATATGCCAAGAGCATACAATGTTTTTTCTGTGGCATATTGGGTCACACCAAAGCAGAGTGCAGAAAGAGAATGTCATCAGAAAAACAGCAATATTTAAATAGAAACCATACATATAGAAGAAATAACAAAAATTACCAGAGCTTCAGTCCTAACTATAATAGATCCTATCAACAACAATATAACAGAAGAACATGGCAAAGCTACAGTCCAACTAACAGTAGATCACATCAAACAAACAGAAGATGGCAAAACAACAGAATGTCTAGAAGAGACCAATTTCAAGATAGACAACATACTTACCACAATAACAATCATACCAGACAAAACATAGCAGCTGTAGCAACTGAAAGACCAATAGAATATGAAACAGTACCATAGAAAAAGAATGTTTAGCCATACTGTGGTGTACACTGCGAATAAAAAGACATCTGTTAGGCAGATTTTTCCTAATATTTACAGATCATAAACCATTAACCACTCTAAATGTTAAAGCAAATACTAATAGTAGAATTACAAGATGGACCATGATCCTAGCTGATTTCCATTTTGAAATAAAACAAATAAAAGGGAAAGATAATGTTATTGCTGATTTTATGTCCAGATATATTCAAGATAATCAGAATGACTTAGATAATGATCTATGTCATGTTAGTCAAAACTTGTATTGCTAAAGTTCAAAGATTTAAGATTCACACCTTAAAGTAAAAAAAAAAAAAAAATTATTTTTACAACCAGCTATGATGTCATGTTGTAAACACTGAGCATTATTTTGTAAACATTGAGTACTATTTGTAAACATTGAACTAGAACTAAGACTTCATTTTTTTTAAACTCTATTTGTAAACAAACTTTGGAATTTGATTACTTCATTGTAACCAACAATTTTTTCACATTCTTTTGTCAACAAGAATAACATTTTTGTACTCAACAATGTAAACAAACATTGAATTTTTTCCCCAACTTATTCAGTACCTAGCTTAATTTTTTCCATGCAATGTAAACATTATTTTTTCTCATTGTATTGAGAACAACTTGGACAAAAAATTTTTTTCTACAGCTATTGTAAACTAGATTGCAATTTTTTTTACTATGTCATTTATCACAATTATATAACTTAGTCACATTTTCAATACTATTGAAAAAGGAGATTGATTCATAATGTAACTTATTTATTCAATGTCAATTAGTGTAATGAAATATTGACATACACTTGTATTTTTTTGAAAACATTTTTGTCAAACTATTCTTATGAACTTTATTTTTGTAACAATCATTGATGTAAACAAGAAGATTGTTGTACAAACTTTTTGATATTTCAAGTACTGAAAGAGACACTTGATATTATTTTTTAAATTGGACTTGCATTTTTTTTTCACAACAGATTAAAATAAATACAACTAAACCATTATGATGTTATGCTTGTATGTATATGCTTGAACAAATTAATGTAAACTCAAAGATTGTATCACAACTGACGCATTTTCTCAGTTGAATCTTTTTGACAAAGATTTTTTTGAACTTTGTACTCAATAATTATTTGATAAACAATGTAACATTAAACTTTTGCCATTACTAGCTACAAATTATTTGAACTGGCATATACAGAAATACTTAATTGAAACCTAAGGTGCATGTAAAAGCACTATGAAGGATACTTATGATTTTCATTTGATGTTCATACTTTTGAGCAGATATTTTGATACTTGAATTATACATATTTACTTGTGTAATATTAATGCACAACAATTTTTTATGGAGATGTCAAACCTCATATTGAAGTAAACAGATACATTGAATTTGTAACAATGATCATTAAGCAATTTAATCTTGAATTTTGACACATATTTTGAATTTTTCTATACTTATCACTTACATATTGAGACTTACTTGTAACATTTTCTACATGATTTGTACATATTGTACTATTGGTGTCAAAAAAACCCAGACTTCTAACATTTCTATAGTGTCAAAGATTTTTTTATAAATAGATATTGTGAATAAAAAACTTGTATTAATTTTTCACATTGTGACATAGGAGATTGTCATTGAAATTTTCATCACACTTTGCACATATTATTATGAAAAAGACTTGTAAATATTGAACACATTTGAATATTGATGTATATATTAGAACTACATGTAAAGAATTATTTGAGAGGTTAAGTATTTGACTCAGACAATTATTTGAATTGCCTTACAAGAATATGATGAATTAGAGAATTTTGCCCTTGTATGAATTTTTTTTGATTCAGCAAATATTTTGTGTAACACTGTCATATTATATATTTTATTTGAAGTTTGTAGTTCTATTTGAACTCTGCAATTGTACATTTGATAGACCCCAAGAATTCCAATTGATCCTACTTATGATAATTATGTCGTCAAGCTGAAAAAAATTTCTTCAAAATTTTTTTCAAAAGGGGGGTGATAGGTAATGTCACCACCTCAAAGTTGGTGCCATAGAGTAGAAACCCTAATTCTGTATTGTGTATGTTAATTCCATATTGTGAATCTTATTCACAACCCATGTTGCACTAAGGTGAACACTTTTGACCTTAGGTGAACCAGAGAGTTAAAGGCAGTCAGTCCACATAGAGATCTTGTAGCAAGCACTTGTATTGAGTCACTTAAGATATAAGCTGTAGAGTTAGATGTTTAAAGTAGTTGGTTATAGAATAAGTACTAAGTTGTGATATTCGTATATTACTGTTGGATTAATACTGACCATTCCTGGGTCGAATTGTATGGTGTATTCACTATGTGGTGTTATATTAAACTACTTATTGTGTCTGCTACACCCAGCGTCATTTCATTATTCAGTGATTTGTAACAAGAACCCAATGTCACTACCACGCCTACATTGATAACCACAGCCACATTCATAACATATAAAATCAAACGGTGACACTTATTATGCTAAATTTTATCTTTGTTTATTAAAATAATGTTAAAGTTACCTTATGCTGCACATGAGAAAATATAAGCATGAAAGTTGCGCTATATAAAAGCTATAATTATTATTAGTTAAAAGAAAGAAAAAGATAGCTGCCCTAACAGCTAGCCTTAAAAACAGTTGCATATAAATGCACTAACTGTGGCATAATCTGCCCTTCCAGATTCTGCCCCGTCTCAAGACAGACCAAAACCAGTGACTTATCTGGGCGCTTCCATTGTCTTTTGAGACAGAGATATATTATTATTCTTTGTGAAATATATTTCATATATGTAGACTGTATCGCCACAATATTAATTGTTTTTCGATGGTAGGTGTCCACCAAACAAAACGGTATGAGAACCACACACAAAAAAATATATAAAAAATAGGCATAAGCCCATAAAAATTTTTTTTTTTTATTTAAGCAGCTTCAGTCTTGCACCGTGGTAAATCCGGCCTTGCTCTGAAGACAGCTCTAAATGTTCATGGTTCAGTACAGATCAATATCTTCATTGTTAACGCCAGAATGACAAAAAGCGCTGTATAGAGGGAGATAATTCACAACATAGCTTGATAGGCAGGTAACTCCAGTTGGGTTCCTGAACTAGAAAAAAAAGGGCCACATTGTAATTGACATTGACAGACGGAGAACAGGGGCGGAAAGGGGAGCGAGCGAAAAAAAGGGGGGAGGGCGTGGAAGATTAGTTTTGTAGTGCAATTGAAGAAGAAAAATTGGAAACTTCCAAACTGGAGGAAATGGAAGAAAAAAACAATGAATTGAGGCTCTAGCGAGGGGGATTGACGAAGCTATAAATACATAGCTGTTGTCAGACTAGAAGAATGTGATTGGATTAAAAGAAAAGTAGAGCGTCTTATGGGTTTTCAACAATACGAGGGGGGGGGGGGAGTCATAGATGGAGTCTTTGGTATATCTGGTTTTACAAATTACGGTAATTTGATAACCTATCTTTTTTTTTAACTGTATAATAATTAATAATCTTAAAGCGTATATGACTCTAAAATATAAGTACCATCGACAATTAAGTAGTTATGTTTTTACATTTTATGCATATTTTGCTGACTTTTGTTGTGTTGGTTAGGTATTGTTCAAATAAGCCTAATCAAAACAAGTGCTTGCTTACCATGCGGGTTTAGAAACATTTTAAAATTAGAATTATTTTCATAAATGTATTAACGAAGCGATTATAAACAGGATTAGTACACGACGACCTGCTAACTACTGTCGAAAAACGCAAACTAATACTCAATGGCCATATCACAAGGTCCTCAGAGCTCCAGAAAAGTCCTTCTTCAGGAAACAGTACCTGGAAAAGAGGACGAGGCAGACAGAGAAAGCGATGGGAAGACGACATTAAAGAATGGACGGGCCTGCCATTAAAAGCACTCCATCTAAGGCAAAATACAGAGAGGATTGGAGAAAGACGGCTAACAGATCCCATGCGGTGCCCCAACGGACCAATAGACTAAGGGATATGTGAAGGTGATTATTAATGTTACTGATATTGCATGGCGCTTCCTTATTTTATATTATCCACCATGGTCAGAGCGCTCTGGTCCGAACCATTGTTTTTGGTGGTCAGGTAAAGGAATGGTTCTCGTGGAACAGGCTTCAATGCTGCAATTAGGTGCTCAGAAAACGCAACTCAGTCCGAGATAGATTTTGTACAAAGCTCATATCAACTCACTCTGTCTGTCTGTCTGGCCAAAAGTTTGCACACGTTATTTCTCCGACGCCCAATCTCGGATCAAGCTGAATTATTTAACTATTTGTAATAAATTATTGTTTGGTATCTCAAACAAAGGGAAAGAAATACTTGACTGAAGTGGTGGTGTAAGCTGAATTAGTCCCCCTTATATTAGACTGTCTCTGAGGCTTAGTGAACACAAACATGAAATATCAACACTAGAAATGTACAGACATTTTTGTACAACAAATAACAGTGTGAGCCAAGAGATAAAGCGTCTGGCTTCCGTACCACGGGGTATCAAGTTCGAATCCCCGTGAAGACTGCTATTTCCAATTTTTGGGATTTTTATGACGCCCATGCGTCCACCCAGCTCTAATGGGTACCTGTCTTAATTTGAGAAAGTAAAAACGGTTGGGTCTTTGTACTGGCCAGTGACACCCTCAGCAATCATCGGCCACAGAAACAAATGAGCTTTACATCAGCTGCCTACTTAGATGGCCAGGTTTTAACTCCTTATCTCCGTAATTATTTTCCATATTCTGACAGAAGTGTTCATTTTTCACATTTGTACAGTCCACCCTGTTAGGATTAAGCTTCAATAACATTTTAGTTTGTAATCAGAAAACGTTACTGCTGGTATAGGATTATAGGAAAATGCAAGCTGTTTTTATAAAACACAATTTAAAGTTTATAAAACCAAAGATTAATTAAATTTAATGGGCTCAAACCAACGATGGTTAATGAGGATAGAAAGAGTTAAAGGGGTACATGTATACAAAGTAGCTATCTAAAGTTAACACTTACCCAAAGTTCTAGCCAGGGAGGATACAACAAGCCATATATAGAAAACAAAATATCAGCTGTTAAGAAAGCTTGACACAATCAAAATATGCATTATAACGCACTCTTATAAACGTCTGGCTCATGTATTTCCAGAAATATAGAAGAGTCCTATATCTTTATTAAAAAAAAAATTTTAAAGGTATGTTAAAGGTTTTGAGATAAAACTAGCTCTAAATTTGCTGTTAACATTTACTTCTTGAAGTCCCAAGTGTAATTAGAGGTAGACTCGTGTGGCGGGTTGACTGACCTTTCAAACAAATTTACATAATTGATTCTTGTATAAGGTCAGCCAGTGTCCGTTTTCAGAAGCAAAATATTTTCTTCTTGCTTCAGAAGAGAGAGTGAGAGACAGTGGCGTAGCTATGGTGGGAGATGGGGGAGAATTCAAAAATCCCCCCGGGTCTTTACATTAAATGTTAAATATTACGCCATTATCTCATGTTGTGATGAATGTCAAAATAGAGCCCCCCCCCCGGCACCCAAATGACGGGGAATTTCTAGTTACGCCACTGGAGAGAGAGAGTGTAATAAGAAATAAAGGAACACTGAAGAGTAACCTAAAACAAGGCTTTATTAAACTAGAACGACACATGAACTGACGAAAGAGGCTTGGACAGTAGAACACTAAATCAATGTTGTGAACACATTCTCACGACGTTACACAAACATAAAGAAATCTATATAGATCTATATAATTCTCTTCATGGCTCAAGAGTTTGGACGCGCAAGAAGTAAAGGAAAGATCACTCGTTTACTTCTGCAAGTAGGACTAGAGTTTTTCCCACGAAAAAAAAAAAGGCAGGGGGAGAACAAGTAGTATTCACCCTTCACTAAATAGCAGGGCCTGACTTAGCCGTTGTGACCAAGAAAGATCACTCTTTTTTTTTATTTCTACCCCACGTAAATTTAGAGACAAAAAAGAGGGGGGGGGGAGAACAAGTAATCTACTCTGTGTTCACCCGTCACTAAATAGCAGGGCCGGACTCAACCGTTGTGGGGCCCTATGCGATACGGATGTCAGGGGCCAAGTTACAAAATAATTTGTTTTTGCATTTTATTCATTCTTTACTACGTACATAATTACTTTACGAGCCTTGCGTGTAGCGAAGTCATACAGTATATCATAAAAATTCTATTTCTTACATAGATCACGCTCAATAGCAAGAATTTCCAAATATGTCAATCTATCTACGAGAATTGTTGACCTCAAGTATTCTTTATTAGTTTGAGGCGCGAGAAGCTTCTTTCACTAGATTCCACAATTACGGGCATAGCATAATGCCGTTTTTTTATCGCGCCTAGGATTGTCGTTTTCCATATTGAATAACCCCCTAAAATGACAATTTTTGTCTATATATGCCGTATATTTTAAAGGACTTTTTTGTATCTTTTGCAATTTCGGGAGATTTCCGGGAAGCGTGGTCGAGAGGCCAAGTGCGCCTGAAGGGGGCTCGAGGTTCGACACCCGACTCGAGCAGAGTTGTGTTTACTGAGCGCCTAAAGGCAGCACGGAAAACCAACTCCTAGATACCCCCCCCCCCCCCCCCCCCACAAATGAGATTGGACCAAAAGCGCTTTGAGCATGTTATAAGCATGAAAGTAGCGCTATATAAAAGCTATAATAAGAATCGACAGGAGGGCGCGGGTCCTATAAAAGTGCGGGTCCCACTGCGGTCGCATAGGTTGCAGTGGCTTAAGGTCGGCCCTGCAAAATAGCGGCGTATGCTACGCCGCGCGGCCGCCGGTCGACTAATTTAAATATATTCCCGTAAGTTTCGGTTACGTGAACTGTTAGCACTTTACAAGAGACAGATGATGACGACGATGATTTTTTGTATTAGGTGATTTTAATTTAAGAAAGGAAAGTTAATTTAAAATAATGTAAGAGCTTCTTTGGGAGTGTGCTAAATCATATCAACAATCATTTTATGACTACAGATATGAACTTCGAAACACAAAGGCTTAATAGAGGGATTGTTTCTCTGTTAGTAACTAACGAATAGTAAATTAAAAACAATGGGTCATTTCTTACCTCCCCCCTATCCGATAGAATCCTGGATAAGTAAATGTATAGATCTATTACATGTCATACTATTTCAATGGCAGGTATTTAGAGCTACACTAGGAAGACGATGTGTAAACCTTTTCCGGAAATTCCCGATCGCAATAGTCCTTTCAAGAACGCGATAGTACTACCAAAACCTATGCTGGATCTAGAATATAGATCTAGACCTAGTTCTCTAGCCTAATTTAAATTTCTTTTTTTTTTTTTTAAATACCAACGGTCAAACTAGAGTTAATATTCATTTTTCTCAGCGATATACATCGACAGTAACATTTCTAGAAACATCTTTAGAGCTATTTTTGAGACCTGGGACCAGGTTCCATCAAGCTGTGACTCCAATAGAGGCATTGTAATAGAGGACTCTGTAACAATATACGTGAAATAATGTAAGTAGGTTTTAACATACAGAAGTCTAACGTAGAGTCTACAATGCTAGGGAAGCCTACGTTAGCAGAGAAATATGTTATAAGTGAAGTCTACGGTGTAAGAAAAGCGTACGTTGTAAGTAATGTCTCCGGTATACGCGAAGTCTATGGTAAAAGTGAAGCATGCTGTATAAATGAAGTCAGCGGTATTAGTAAAAGCTCAGTCTATATTAAAAGCAAAGCCTACGTTACATAATTTAGGTGATGTCTATGATATGTGTAAAGTATATGGTATAGACGGCGTTTACAGTAAATGCGATGTCTACAGTACAGGCCAAGTCTACGGTATAAGTTCACAGTGTAAGTGTAACCTACGTTGTCAGTGGAGCCTACGTTGTTAGTGGAGTCTACATTGTCAGTAAAGTCTACGTTGATAGTGGAGTCTACGTTGTTAGTGTAGTCTACATTGTCAGTAAAGTCTACGTTGATAGTGGAGTCTACGTTGTTAGTGTAGTCTACATTGTCAGTAAAGTCTACGTTGATAGTGGAGTCTACGTTGTTAGTGTAGTCTACATTGTCAGTAAAGTCTACGTTGCTAGTGGAGTCTACGTTGTTAGGGTAGTCTACCTTGTTAGTGTAGCATGATGTAAACGCCAAAGATTTGCATGAGAACTTTTTTTCTCTCTCTAGCCTATCAAGTTCGCCTCCCTCGCTGTGCGGCGCCTCCCCCCCCCCTCCCTTTCCCAGAACGTCATCAATTGTGGCGGTAAACAACAACAAGCCACCAGCGATCAGGGCGAAGCCAGGGCGTTAATGAGAGGTCAGTGGACATCGGTCACTTCCGGCTTTGTTGACCCGTTGCCAGTAGACGTGAAAATCGTGTAGAGAAGACTATCTCGTTAGCCCAACAAAGTACTTAGGGAGGGGGTGGAGAGGGGGGTGGATGGCCGGTAGTTTACAATCCAGTCATTAATTGTTATGGACTGTCTTTCTTGGTTTCCTTTTTCCTGTATTTCGTTCTATTCCCTTTCTTTCTTTTATTTCCTTTCTCTGTTCTGTCTCTCTTTCTCTACTCTTTTCTTCACTTTTCTTCTCTTTATTTTTCTGGGTTTTTTTTTTGTCTTTCTTTCATTCTTCTAATCTTTCTAACAGATGACTCCCTAGTCGTGTAGTATGCGCTCTGGACTGTAGATAGATGGTCCCGTGTTCCTAACCTTTTTTCTTTTCTGTTTATTGATTTAAAATGCTTATATTTGCTCCCTCCGTCTGTTTGTCTGTCTGGGTGAAATCTTTTACAAGTTATTTCTCCCACTTCGTATTCTTGGATCAAGTTGAAACTTTGTAAATGCATTCATTGTCGCTGATAACAAATGAAACTATTTAAAAAATTAACCAATTACTAAATCAATTAGTCGTAATAATTATTTTTTCTATATTGAAAATGTCCTGAGATAAGGGGAAATAAGCCATGTGTAGAGAAGTAGGTAGTTCGCTGAAAATTTTAAACTAACAATAGACTATAAAACCTTCTATTTTTATAAGTACTTGAATAGCTCAGTGGCAAACATCGTGGCAGCTCGAGATGGAATTCAGACTAGAGTAATTTTTTGACCAAGCCAATATCAACTCACTCTCTCTATATCTCTGCTTAGTGAAATGTTTGTACACGTGATTTCTCACACATTGATCGAGCTGGAATTTTGCACGATTATTTCTTTTATCTGACAACACAAGAATCACTGAAACACAAATTTAACCAATCATTTAATTAGCTATGATAACTGATTATTTTGTTTGGTATCGAACAAGGGAAAAGATTGTACTTGACCGGCGTGGTGGTATAAGTTGAGTCAGCCCCTTTTAAACTATGTAGAAAGAAACTATTTTAAGAAATTCGATTTTCATAAGTACTTCCCTGGCAGAGTGGTTAGTTCGAATTCAGGTCGTTCCAAATTAAAAAAAAAAATAAATGCATTTCAAAAGCGATCACGGCAACATTTGCACATTTATCCTCTTCTTTCTCCCGCCACCCAATTCCCAATTGTTCGAGACAAGTGATAGGATTTTAGCATATTAAGAAAGCGAAAAGCGTGAAATTGCGCTAAACAAAAACAAATTGGTAAAACTGTTTTTAATTGCACAGATTTATTATTTTTAGTCTAGATCTATTACAAATTTAATTTCTTCTTCATTCTCATTGTCATGTTGGAGCGTTCAGAGGACTAGACCAATACATGAGATGAACTGCGCAGTGGTTTCCAAATCAGGAAGCTCTCCATTGAGTACAAATTTAATGACACAACTGATCTAAACTAATTGATACAACTACGTTTACGACTGCATAGTGCTTATTTTTTAAAAGTATTTTTCTTGTTTGTTTTTTTTATTGTATTGCTTTTAAAAAGGCCGCTTGGAAACCTTTTTTTCAGATACCCCACACACAAACCAACTGATCCACAAGGTAATTGGACCATATCGCACTGAGCATGAAAGTAGCGCTTAACAAAAACATTTTTTTTAATTTATTATATTGTTTTTAGTCAAATCTATTTAAAATTTATGACATGATTAATTCAGAATTATTGTTGCAATTACACTAAATATAAAACTTTGTTTTTTGTTGTTTTTTTACTTTTAAAAACATTTTTTTGTTTCTTTTACTGTTCATATGTGGACAACATGTCAAAACTAAAATGTGAAATAAAAACTTAAGTTTAATCGGGACCTTTGTAGAAAAAATAAATGCAACCCAACTGAACAAGGTCAAATAATATGAATAAGTGTGTAAAATGTTTGTTTGTAAAATGTTTTACATGTTTCGGATGTTCCTTCAGAGTTGAAGATAGAATACTTCCTAGTTCAAGCCTCCCGCAGGGCGACGGGGGATGGGAGCGGGCAGGATTTGAACCCTTGACCATCGATAAATCCGAACGAAATTCCAGCGCGCAAACCGCACGACCAGGCAGCCATCATGTGTAAGGAGTTATAGCTAACAGGGACAGAGTTCGGAGAGTGTCAGCTGGTCTGTCTTCTGGGATTGTCTTTTGGTCTAGCATGTTAAGAGTATTTTGCTGTAACTCGTAAGGAAAAGCTGATTTTGATATTTGATTTGAGATGTAGCTTAAAATTTAGAATGTATATTGTATTGATATTTTAGACATATATAATATGTGTTCCCGTCATGATAAACTCATTATAATTTGTGCTGATAAAACTTCATTATATGTTATAATTCTGGTAATGATCTATGTGAATTCTGGTTTTATGATTTCAAGTACATACACCAAGAGACATTTAAATCAATCGATATTGTAAGAGACCTGCCAAAAAGATAATAAAAATGTTTGCCAATCTTAGACATAAGACAAGTAATTTGACTACTTTTTAAACCTTAATTAATTAAACGATATAGAAACCGGATTTAGATTTAGGCGTTAATTGAAAGTCTCGTAACACATGTAGATAAAGAAGGTTACTTCATTGATATATTCTAAAAGTTGAACTGTCTACCAAATAATATAGACCTAAATAAATAAAAAAGGATAAATATGAGAGATAAATAAGATAGTCGGGAGGGAGGGGCGGGGTTGGACTTTATTTGTTGGAAAGCAAACCTTTTATTCTGAGTGCTGCTCAACATAGAGTCCAGAGATGATGTAATTTATTTCTGTCTCCTCTAGAGCCAACACGAGGCTGTATGAAGATTGGATGGTAGACGCCTGGAATACGTTTTATGTCCGTCTTATGTCCGTCCTTACAAATACCACATTATGGCCGATGCATTCCTATAGATAATAGACATTGATCTAACTCTCACAATATATTCTTCCCATTTCTCTTTTCGAGACTTGCACGAATGGTAATATTTCGTGACAGACGCTGAATGGCCATTGAACTGGGACAATCATTTCGATGTCCAGCTCGAGGTCACAAAAGTTTTTAGTAGGACCTAGTTTCTATATTCAGGACATTTAGGGTTGAACGTTATAAATATTAAAGCACTTCAGAAAGCATCGAATATTTTTATTAGAGATATAAGAGGGTCCTATGACTCAGTTAAATGCCACGGTCGATATTACTTCAGAACACGATACTCGGTATCGGTGTTTGATAAAAGACTTGACAAACTGGAGCAGTGACAGATTTTTAGAACTGAATGTCGCAAAAACTAAAGAAATAATAATTCACTTCAGAAGGAATAAAAAATTGATGCATGATCTCCAGATAAACAAGGATGTAGCTCCTGATACTAGACGCTCATTAAACTCAACGTTTAAACAAGGTTACAAAGACAGTTTGCGTGGAAACACAAACTCAAAATAGGCCCCCGAAGTGGTCCACCCAGAAAGGTAAAAAGGCAGGTTTCAATATTTTTTTCAGATACACAATTACAAATAACGTGTTCCAAATATGGCGCAGAACAGACAGGCAGGAGGACAGACAGGTAGGCAGATAGACTGGCAGGCAGACAGACAGGCAGACAGACAGACAAACAGACAGGCAGACACAGACAGACAGACAAGCTGGCAGGCAAACAGGCAGGCAGACAGACATAGGCAGGCAGAATCACAGACAGACAGACAGACAGGTAGGCAGACAGACAGACAGAGCGAGATGATATAAGCTTTGTTTATGTTTTCCTACAAGCCAGCTTGAAGCTCATCTACAAAATGCAGACACGATTTGTCGTACTTGAAACTACCATCCCATTCCCAAGTCAAGCCTCGTTGGTGTCGTCACCACATAGTAATGGAAGGGCGACACGTCTTTCCCGAGTCTATCCTGCGAGACCCCCTTTTGTTACAGTTCAAACAAGTAAACAACGGTTACGTCTTCCAGGTCAAATTAAGTCGGTGTGCGCGTGCGTGAGGTAAGGACGAGTAGCACTGTGTTATGACTGTTTGCCAGGCCTCGGGACAAAACACCGAGTCCCTCACCCCTCCTCCCGTATTGTACGTTTGTAGGTCAATCAGTAACTTATAATGTTGGATAGTCAGTGTCCATATTGATTAAGCTAAGCGTCAACTTAGATAAAAGAGAGAGAGAGAGAGAGAAAGACAAGAAGATCGCCAATAGAGCGCCAATGGAAAGAAGGAAGGAGAAAGGCCTAGAATTATTTGACAGAATAAACAGGGGGCGAAGCCAATCTCAGGTTCGGGTCCAGAAATCCAAACAGAAGGAAGACATAAAGAATGTAGGAAAAAAAAAAAAGGGACATAACTCTACGGCATATTTTCTCCCCTTTCTGTGATATTCGGCGTTGCCCTGGGGTACTAGCCATATCCAGATCTGGTTCTGTACGGAAAGTCACGTATGGAGCCACCAAGTGGCTGAATGAAAAACACTGAAATCAATACTGAGATTAAAGCCTGCAAATTCGAGTCTTACCCCGTTTAAGAATATTTTTTTTCTCTCTTTTCTGAGTTTCTAAAATGATGCCTCGATATTCAGACCAAAAAAAACTTTCTAAAGATGTTTTGTTCCGCAGAAGATCAACGTCAGACCGAGTCAAAAGATGACGTCATTAAATTTGAAGTGGCCAATAAAGTAATAGAAATATTTATGAAGGGTTCTCAAATTCTTGAGTTTCGTGTAGGTCTCGTGTCAGAATTGTGATTATTGTAGATTGTTATTAGATTCACACAATTATTATAAGTCTTGTCTTCGAGTCCGAAGATAGCTGAGGAATGCAGCATTTCCCATGGCTATGCAGCCCAAGATGCTACCTACATACTTTGCCACAACTAACGCAAGCATAACCATTTTTCGCCGGTGGTCGATTTATATTTTATTTTCGCGTCTGTCCTCAACAGTGGATGTTCTTTTGGCCTCAAATGTGTATCTTGCTACCTTTGTAAGTGATCTCCAGCTGTCTCGTTCATTCATTCGCAAGGTCCTCTCTATGACAGTTAAAGCAAGCCGACGCCTAAGTTGGTCTTTAAAGTGTTTCCTAGGGGCACCTCTTTTAGACCTTGCGATTTATGGGGTAGATGGTATAAGGGTCAACGGTTATCGAGGGTGTCATGTGGCCAACACAACCTTTACTTTTCCGTCTTTCTAAGAATACGAACCCCGGACCCGCCAGTTTGAGGCGGGTGCTTTGCCGCACAGCCATCCCTAAAGGCGGGACATCCATTCATTCACTGATGACCATGTTGAATTAACTCTTTCTCTCCGTAATTATTTACCACATTCTGGAGGAATGAACTCTGGTATCGTCAGTTAGGAGACAAAGAGTTAAAGATGTATATGTGTTATGCCTTTTTTTGCTGTAGGCATATCAGATTGTTAGCTTAAGTTACAATAAATCTATTTATAATTATTATTATACTTATTAAAAGTGGTATAGTTCAAAATGCATATTCCTACAATGTGTCCTTTTCAAATAAAAAAAAATGACATGTAACAAATAAAAACGCTTACAAAAGCTATAGAGTAAAAGACAAACTAACAAACAGAAGGAGCCTACACACAACACAAACATCAAGAATGAACGAATAAATAAAATAAAAAAGTTGTAGTAAAAATTTAGCCAAGAGGATGTAACTCCTGATACTAGACGCTCATTAAACTCAACATTTAAAAAGTCACATTGCAAATTATTGCAATACTCCCCTTGTGCTCTAGACAATGTTGTATTTTTTTAATACATTAGCTCTGGAGTTAGGAAAATAGAATTATAGAGAGCTAGACTAGAGGGTGTACTAATTGACAGGTGTTTAAATGGGTTAGTCGGTTAGTCTCTTTTGAATCGATTTAAAGAATAATAGATTTAGATAAACATTTATTTTATATATTTAGATAATTTGGAATATATATTGGTGTTATTATAATTATTGCTATTATCATTGTTATTATAAAAATGAGCTAAAAAGTTATTTTCTGGCACTGCCATGATCGGAAATGGTTAAAGAGAAATAACATTAATAGCGTTTGGTAGTTTATGGAGGCGCGGTGGCTGAGCGCTAAAGCGTTTGTCTTCCGAACCTGGGGTCCCGGGTTCGAATCCTGGTGAGGATATTTATTTTTTGAGTCCACCCAGCTCTAATAGGTAACTTACATTATTTTGGGGAAAAGTAAAGGTGGTTGGTCGTTGTGCTTGACATCATGAAGCCCTCGTTAACCGTAGGCCACATAAACAGATGACCTTACATCATCTGCCTTTCAGACCACAAGGCCTGAGCCCCGAAAGGAATGTAGGTCATTAATGTTTGTTAGTACCATTAATTGTTAGGATCCATAAGTTTTAATTCTATTTTTTTTATAGTTCTCGCAATATTTACATCTTGAGTGAATTTTTTTTTTTTGTGTGTTCAGAAAAAAAATTACTTCAAGAGATGACAATGTAGAAACAGATCTAATACCAGGAGATGAATAGTGTATAGTACGAACTCACTTGTTAATGAGCTAAACAAAAGAATGAAATCAAATAGTTTTTTTTAATAGGCCAATCTCAATTGTTCGCGTTTTGTTTTGTGTTTATTTTTAAATAGCAATGTCTTCTCTAATCCAGAATTATTATAATATTATTATATATTATTATCATAGTACAAAAAAATGCGAAACGTTATGGGCAGACAGGAAATGGTTTGAGAGCTATAAGTAATTTGATAGTATTGTTTTCGTATTTCTTTGTTCAAGGACTACTGCCACTTTAGTGTAAAGCAAGATCTGTCAAGAGAACGTTAATTGATAATAAGTATTAAAGTTCTATCTGCGACGTGGCCGGGTGGTAATGCATTTGGCTTCCGAACCAAGGAGTCCGGCTCTAGTGGAAGACATTGATTTTGAGCGCCGGGATTTTTAGGACCACCCGAGTCCAACCAACCTTACATAGTTTGAGAAATTCAAGACGCTTAGTCGTTGTGCTGGACACATGACACCCTAGTTAACCGTTCGCCATAGAAAACAGATGGACTTTACATCATCTGCCCTCGTAGATCGGTCTGAAAGGGATAGTTTGACCTTGTAGCCATAATTCTTATGGGCAGGGGAGATAATAGAGATTCAAAATCTTCAAGTTGAAAAAGAAGGGGAGATAAAATGAATATTCAGAAATAAACACAACGGAAGTAATCAGTTACTTAATGTCGTCTGCTAAAACACTGAGCATGCGTGGCCAGAAAAACGGACATAAATAGGTCAAGGCTATTCATGATAGACTTCTGAACAGGATTTTCGTTTATAGTAGAATTTAATTCATTGGTTAATATGCATGACTGAATGCATGACGCGTAGGACGCAATCATCTTCTTTTTTAAAGTAACGTCTGTATTACATAAGATAAGATAGTAAAGAATTTAAGTGTTCGAAATGTGTATTTTAATGCTATCTACATTAATATACTATGAAATGCAAATCCACTATGATAAATAACAACGAGTTTTGTTTATATTTGACAGAGCGGTTAGACCAGATTTCAAAAGATTCAATTTATCACATTTATCCTTGCCAACTAAAAACAACTTTAAAACATCCGGTTATAAAATGGCCATTGGAACTTTAATTAGTTAACCGCAATGTTTCGAATAAACAAGCTCGATAGCCTTTTTTTAATTACGACAATGCAAGGACATAAAAGTGCATGTATTGAGCGAAAAGAAACTTTTTAAAATTTTAAAAGTTGATCATAAATCTCACTTCCTTCTCGTCTTTATAGATCTTCAGCTATCACCCGCTTACGGAAGCTGTCAATTTACTTAGCCATTTTCTAGACTGCTATATTTAGTTTTCGGATTCTCGTGCTTGCGAAGTCACGAGAATGACAGCGAGCTTAATTTTAAAAAGAAACATAAGTGACAGGGAATGTTTCTTTTCTGGAGACGTTCTGTCATTAAATAGGTTTTACTATTTCAGATGGCATTGTGTGGTCAGCTTAACAAGCATGTGACAGGTGGGGAAATGTGACGTGTGTTTGGCACGTTTTATGTCTAGGGGATGATTATTTTTAATGCTATCACACCCCCACTTATCAGCATGTGAATCGGGAGCAGACACGCAACGAGACAAGGCAATGAAAGATAGATACAAAAGTTAAAAATGAAGAATATTTATTTACATAAATATACATGTAAGAATAAAAAGGGGGAGGGTTTGCATCTATCCCTAGTATATTCTATGTTTAATCATCACTCTGGCACCTATTAAGAGAGTATGTCACTTTGTCCTCTGACTTAGCTGGTATTCCTGCTGATGTCGTAGCTGGCTGTGTCCTGGCTTGAGGTTCTGCAGCTGGAGGTGGCGCTCTAGCGGATAGAGGGACGCCGGCGATATAGTTCTTGTGGAGTCTCAGTCCCAAGTTCTAGTATCTGTAGTGGGCACAGTATGGCGGGTGGCCGGATACCGTGGGCACAAGGTTACTGCGGGCAGAGCTGATCTGCCGTGGGCAGCGTGGTTGGCAGGATATGTCCAGTGAGTTGCAGAGGGTTGGCGTAGCTATGACGTCTCACACAGATCTGGTCTATAGGGACGTCGCACCTAATAGCTTGACAGGTGGGCTGTCGAATAGGCGGGCAATGCCGATAGCGCCAAGTAGTAGAGTTGAGTAGTGTCGTGTAGACACTGAGCCGCAAAAGCAAATAAATAGGCAGGTCTCAGTAGGACAGTGCAGTGCTGGAAAGCACTCAGCACATAAATAGGCAGACACCTGAGGGAGGCTGCGGATAAACAAAGACAAGTTAGGACATGTCTCTCATGCATCTTATCGATGCCCTCGACTGAGGTGCATTCGTCAGATTGGTAAAATTGCTTTAGAGCATAATTGGGAGAAGATGACAAATGGGGTTTGGAATAATAGATGGCTGATAGTAGCAATATAAAAATGTACATGAAAGGGGAAATAATAATATAAGGATGTACATAGAAGGGGAAATAACAATCTCAAATAAACAACACAGGTGGATAGAGAAAGAAAAGGGGGGGGGTAGAATTGGGCGATGGTCAGCGACCCAGATGATCGTTTACATATGACCGTGGGTCGAGAACAATGGAGCGTGCTTGAATGTCCCTTCAAGCGGCGCAATTCTCCTTAGAGTAAAATGAGTAAAGGGGAGAGAATTCATATATCTTCTCTAAACGCAGTATCAGTGCGCTAGTAAAATTATCAAGGCGGTCAACCGAGATAAAGGAAGTAGACTAAGATGTACAAATATATACATGGTTGCATCAACTATCAATTGAGCAACGTAGCATTAATAGATTAATGCAATACTAAAATATATACATAGCACATGTTTATGTTTTCTACTTACGCCAGTGAGAAATACACAATGCACTAATTAAATATAAATGAACTAAGCAAAATACACATGATAAAATCCAATGGAAATATACACAGAGTAATTAAGATGGAACTTGTGATTAAGTTCGGCTTACCACCAGGTATTCCTCTAGGAGTGAGAATAAGTGATATAGTCCAGACTCGATAGCTCAGCTCGAATGAGAAAGAGAGGGTCTGACTTTATTTAATTTACCTTATATACAAAGGCCTGGAAAATGTGAGCGGACACAGGAAATGTCCTAGGCTAAGTTTTATCTCACACGTGGGTGGATTTGACTCGAGGTGGGAGCCGCACCTGGGATATCACGCGGTGTGTTGACCAGGGTAATCCCTTAGATCAAAGAGAGACGTGAGAGAAAGGGGGGGGGAGAAGGATTAGCTTGCATTCAAACCAAGGTGGTGTCAACCGCGACCGTCCTTCAGACATCCGGCGGGCAAGACAAAAGAGATTGTGTGTCTACCTTTCCCCGATCAAGGGCAGATAAATGAAAGGACGCGCCTTAGCTATCTCCAAGGTGGTCAACTAAGTCTAGCCTGGAGAGGAAAAGGTGGCGCGGGTGAATGATTTAGGGGTAGGATGGACAAATAAATTAAAATAAAATAAATAAATAAGGAAAAATAATAATTAATGCTGTGATAATTTAGAGTGACTCTGACAGCGAGTTTTTGACTTGTCACAAAGCACAAGCATTATCTTCTTCAAGCCATGCTAGATAACTATTAGATAGAAAATATTGATCTGAGTATAAGTTCTAGACTTGAACATGGCTCAAGTCGAATTACTTAATCTTTGCAGGTAGACCACATTTAGACTTAGGTCCTCCAGGGCCGTTCGGCGCATTGGGCGGCAAGCTGTCTCCATAAAGATCTGTCACTGGCAATGTCTGAAGCCTCCTCCCACCTGGTGTCCACTGTTCTGAGGTCCTCCATGAAGGTGTGGCGCCAAGTAATACGAGGACGTCCCTGTTTGCGCTTTCCTCGTTTTGGCTTCCATGTTATCGCAACTCTTGGTGTGCGTAATTCATTTTGACGTAGAACATGTCCCGCAAACCTCATGCGCCGCTCAGTCACAACCTCACTAAGTGTTCGACTCCCAGTTCGGCATAGGATTTCCTTGTTTGAGACCCGACCACTATACCACTTGGATATTAAGTTACATAACGTATTTAAAATATAGACCAACACTGTAAATCTCAAAAGGTTAAACATACTTTAAAGCCATAATAAACTTACATTTAGAGAAAAATCGAATTAATAGTAAAGAAGAGAGAGAAAGAGAGAGAGAGAGAGAAACAGAGCGAAGAAAAGAAGAAGAGAAGATAGGTGAAAGGAGATTTCTCCATAGGAGAGAGAGATGGATATACAGAGAGTGAAATGAGGAGAAAGTAAGCTTCTCTAAGAAATGGAAAGAGAGAGACAGAGCGAGAAAAGGGGGATGTTTTTATGGATGTTTACCGTTAGAGCGTTTTTATAAGTGAAATAACATGAAAAAAAAATGCAGCAAAAAATTCAACATCCAATGACAACAAAGGAAATAGTCACATGGCTCTCCAGACATTTCTTTGAACAGGTCAAGACATACACAACTAAATTGAAAAAGAAAAGGTATTACAGTAATGGCTAGCCTCGAAGAAGTAAAAGAAACATTCAAACAGTCATTGTCATCTATCTAAGATAAGATCAGAAGCTGATTTTGAAGTGTTAGTTGTAACATCTAGTTATTAGTAAGCCGACGTTTGTAGGACGTCCTTAATTGGATGCACAGATTCACAGTCGATTTCATTGAATTAATATCACGCAATTAGTTTATATATATAGATATATCTCCGGTGTATCGTTGGTAGTTTCTCTAAACCATAAAGCCATGCTCACATTTAAAAGAAGCTGATTGTTTAGACTTTAGACATAAAAACAAAGGGCTTCAATTTTTAAGTCGATCACATGTTAATGTTAAAAATGTGGAACCAGTAAAATCGAAGTTCTGTCTTTACTATCTTTACTAAGGGATGAGAGAGAGAGAGAGAGTGTGAGAGACAGAGAGAGACAAGAGAGGCAGAGACAGAGAGAAAAAGACAAGAGAAAAAGAGGGAGAGAGAAAGAGACAAGAGAAGAAGAGGGAGAGAGAGAAAGAGACAAGAGAAGAAGAGGGAGAGAGAGAAAGAGACAAGAGAAGAAGAGAGAGAGAGAAAGAGACAAGAGAAGAAGAAGAGAGAGAAAGAGACAAGAGAAGAAGAGAGAGAGAGAGAAAGAGACAAGAAAAGAAGAAGAGAGAGAGAAAGAGACAAGAGAAGAAGAGAGAGAGAAAGAGACAAGAGAAGAAGAGAGAGAGAAAGAGACAAGAGAAGAAGAGAGAGAGAGAGAAAGAGAGAGTGAGAGAGTGAGAGACAGCGAGAGACAAGAGAGGCAGAGACAGAGAGAAAGAGACAAGAGAAGAAGAGAGAGAGAGAAAGAGACAAGAGAGAGAAGAGAGAGAGAGAGAGAGAAAGAGACAAGAGAAGAAGAGAGAGAAAGAGAGAGTGAGAGAGTGAGAGACAGAGAGAGACAGAGTGAGAGACAGAGAGACACAAGAGAGTGAGAGACAGAGAGAGAGAGAGAGAGAGAGAGAGCTCTAGTTCTAGCTACTTCATTTTGTTACTAGTTCACCTAGTTCAGACCCCACAGAACACTGGTGTCACATGGGGCACAGTTTGGGAACCACGAATCTAGGTCACTAGAATGAAATCATTAACACTCAAACCACAAGTGTTTGAACTTGTGTTACGGATGTCTTGTATATGTCTTTTATATGCTGTTTGTACAAGAAGCGTGTCTAAATCAGATTCTGTTATATTTTAATCTTCAATTCGTTTTTTTTTCTTTTTTATCTCTTGCCAACTTTGCACAAGGCACATGGCGTAGATCTTTCACAGAGAAAGGGGAAGTTAACATTTCTCTAAATTGGTTCAATTAAATTTGTAGCAGATGAAGATATTGCTTTCTGTTCAGCCTTCACCTTGGAGGAGCGTCGTCTAAACAACAGCTCACAAACAAGAAAAAACAGAAATAACGACAATACGACTTTTAAAAACCTAGAAAAAAACACAGAAAGTAATCGCATTATACAGATGTTTTATGAGGACCTGTTCAAACGAGTGTAGAAAAAAATTCCTTGTTTTGAAGACTATCTTAAGGAAGTAACAGCCACATATAACAGCCACATATAAGTTATTCAGCCCCTTTATAACTCATACCTGCATAGGCTCAATCTCATTAGATTAAAATCTATTTTTGTATAAAGCTTAAATCAACTCACTCTGTCTGTCTGTCTGTCTGTCTGCGTATGGCCAAACGTTTGTACTCGTTATTTTTTCCACAATCTCGGATTAAGCGGAAGTTTTGCACATTTATTTCTTTCACCTGACAACACAAGAATGAATAACAAAAAAAATTATTAACCAATTAGTTAATTAAGTATTGGTAATTAATAATCTTGTTTGGTATCTTGAACAAGGGAAAGAAATTGTTCTTGACATATGTGGTGGTATACGCTGAATTAGTCCCCTTGAGGATTCTTGAGCCCTGGGTGAACAATTTTTATGCATTTAAAAATAAAACGATCGTGTAAACATTCACAAAGATACCTCTTTCTTCCCTCCCACTTTCAGAATTGGTCCAGACAGTTGAACCTAAAGCATTAAGAAGACTAATACTAAACAAAAAAAAATTGATAAAAATATTTATAATCGCACAAATTTATTACGTCTAGGTCTACTACACATATAAATTACAAGACTGATCCAAACTAATTACTACAATCACACTTAATATATAGTTTTAAAATAGTAAAGTCCCCCCCCCCTTTTTCAGACCTTTTGATCTATTGTTCAGATGATGAAATGGTCATCTGTTTCTTTGTTCGTCGGTTAACGAGGGTGTCATGTGGCCAGCACAACGACCAACCGCCTTTACTTTTCACCAACTAATGTCAGGCAGCCATTAGAGCTGGCTGGACTCAGAGGCGTCTCAAATATCCCCAAATAAAAAATAACACTTCACCAGGAGAAATACATTTTCTGCTATACTCTTCAGCGGGTTGTGTGTAACAGAGAGAACAGCAACTTTGGTTATTTGATTTTCTGCTTCAATGACAACCAAATCGGTTGTCGATTATGTACCTCCCTGAGTATTCATCATTCTCTCTCTCTCTCTCTCTCTCTCTGTTACTCTCTCTCTCTCTCTCTCTCTCTCTCTCTGTTACTCTCTCTCGCTCTCTTTCTCTCACTATAGCGCCCATCGAACCTACTCTACACAACTGCTGATGCTATATCTTGCTGTAAATATTTTTTTCAATCCATTAACCAGTCCCGACCTTACTCTGATCATCCGTTGGTCAATTTGTTTAGAAGCTTTTATGACATAGAATGTGTATGAAGCATAACGCATTCGGGTCTGAAGCCAGTGCTTGCTTAGCAGCATTAGTCTCCGTGTGGCAGGGTTAGCTTTCAGATGTCTGCTCGATTCTTGTCCAGGGGAGTACTGGTTTATTTAGTGTAGTGGCGGAATTAATGTATCATTCATTGTTTGGTCATTTTAATAGTAAAGTAAAAACTTGGACAGGCACACTCTTATACACAAACACTCTCACACATCTGTATATATAATTCTCTACGACGCACAACCATGTGGGACACCAGGCACGCACACCGACTCTATAACCCTCGTTGAAAAGTCAGGGAAAGATAACTCTTTAATTTCTGCAAGTCGGACTAGATTTACCCCACGTAACTTTCGCGGCGACAGAGAGCGCAGCTAAGAAAAAAAAGAGGGGGGGGGAGAACAAGTAATCTGTATATCGGCGTATGCTACGCCGCGGGTCGGTTAGTACACACTTAAAAGGCTAATGAGCGCACCATTGCACCTTACCAATCATACACTTACACATATACACATATTTACACACATACTTAGATGCAGGTTCTTGGGACAATAATGCACATGTTTAACATAGTAAGAGAGCGCGGTGGCTGAGTGGTTAAGCCATTGGCTTTCCGAACCTGGGGTCCGGGGATCAAATCTCAGTAAAGATTTTGAATTTCGGGATTTTCAGGGCTCCCCTGAGTCCACCCAACTCTAATGGGTGCCTGACTTTAGTTTAGGAAAGTAAAGACGGTTGGTCGTTGTGCAAGCCACATGACACCCTGCCCGTCGGCCATAGAGACAGATGACCTTAAACATCATCTGTCCTATAGATCGAATGGGCAACTTTACTTTTTTTTTAATGTGGATACACTTCCGAGTTTACCAACGCACAAAAGCCCACTCACATACACAAACTCTCACACACGTACACACGAACACCCACACACTTTAAAACGCTTACACGCGACATACAAACACACAAACACACGTGCAGACACGCGCTTCATACAAACACCCACACACGTAGACAAGCTCCCACACTTATACACACACCTCCACACACAAACACACACCCATGTAGGCAACGTCTTCTTCGAGATAGAAATTCGGCCCAGCCCGCTCTCAACACTAAAGACAGTAGAGACATGGTTAAGATCGGTATTGAAGGAGTGAGGTGAGAGGAGGGTGGATGGGGGGTGCAAGAGATGTGTGGAGTTAATGACGTCTTGACAGGCATCAAATTATTCCACACTTCCTGTCCGACTGTTGGTCAGATGGCCATGGACACCAGTGCGTCAAAAGCCATGATTGGGGGACTGGAATAATGAATGGTTAAAGCATCAACACACATAAACACATACACATTTCAGGGGGAAACCACACACACACAGACACAATCTTGCACACAAAAAAAAACAAAAACAGGTTAACTTATTGATACACGTACGCATAATAAAAGTTTTGTTTTTGAAAAAAGTTTTTTTTTTCTGTTACCAATTGTTTTTTGTCTAGCGCAATTTCATGCTTTTAGCTTTCTAAATACGCTACGAACCTATCACGTGTCTGAACCAGTTGAGAAGGGGGCTGGGGCGAAGGAAAGGAGTATCTGGGTGAAAGTTACCGTGATCTTTTTTTAAATGCATTTAAAAAAAAATGTTGAACTACCTGAATTCGAGCTTGATAGCTCAAGCCTCATAAAGCTAACATACTAACCACTGTGCCAAGGAAGTGCTTACAAAATAGAAGGTTTCATAATAATCTATTGTTAGAATCAAAATTTAAAGCTTTCTCGCTACAGAGTATAAAAGGGACTAATTCAAGATATACCACCACATCAGTCCCTTGTTCGATACGAAACAAAAAAAATTAATAATCAATAGTTAATAAAGTAGTTGGTTAATTTTTTTTTAATGGATTCTTGTGTTGTCTGGTAAAAGAAATAATTGTTCAAAATTTCAGCTTGATTCGTGATTGGGTGTGGGAGAAATGGATTGTACAAACTTTTTATCAGACAGATAGACAAACAGAGTTTATTTAACCCTTTAACAAGTATAAGTTTCCTCATTAAAATGTGTACTATTTTGATCTATAGCACTTTACACTGTCCAACAAGCATGTCAGCATCCATATGGGACCTTTTTTAAGGTTGACATACGCAAGGCTGATATAATACAGAAAATTAATATGGTGGAGTTTCCCCGTTGTGCTAGGCGTTTGGCCTGGCTTCTGACCCGAGCGTCTTGGGATACGAGCCATTGGTAATAGAAATGCAAAAATGTAAATCTACATGGATATTTCCCAGACGGAAGTTTGTTCAGACAGGCAGAAGAAGGCAAGCTTCCACAGGAATTGAGTTCCAAGACTCTTAGACTAAACCTATAGGTCAATTACGAAGAAGAAGTAGACCTTTTAAATTTATCAATTTAATATTAGTCCAAGACTCTCGGGTCAGAAGTGAGGCCAAAGGCCAAGCATACCGGAGAAACTCCTCCATATTTATTCTCCGTACCACATCATCTTCTAAAATGAACCATGATGTCCTACTGAAGGGGGCGCGAAAGAAATATTTTTTCTTGTAGGGGGCGCCACCGTTTGAGAAACACTGTTCTTGATTATGTTAGTGTCCAGAGTGTGGAAAAGCATTAATACTTGCTATCAAACTTTATTTTGTATATCAACACACTCAATACCGATCCTTCCGGGAGCGGCAGCAGAGCAGACCGGTGTTGGGTGTAAATCCTATCCATAAAATATTTCCTACCCAAGACGAATCGTAACCCATCAGACAGTGTATTGTCCGACACCGGCCACTGTCTAATGTTATTCTTTACACTGCTTGCCATCAGCGGTTCTCTCCCCTCCCTCCTGCCCCCAGTTGTGAATACAAATAATTTATATATATATATATATATATAAAACTTGAATTTTGATCTTAATAAAATACTATGACAACTTCAACTATCGTTGCTGCATATAGATATTATCTCTTTCAAATAGTTAACAATAACGGCATACTTCTAAGATCATGAACATTCAATGGATACCTGGCAGTAGCTATGGTCAATGCAGATGATGTGTCCAAAGGAAGTGTTAAGTTTGGGATCAGCACTTTGTGCTGCAAGCGGCCTAAAGGTCGCCGGCTCCTGATGTTTCCTCAGGGTTCACTCTCAAGTCTTTCCTATGTTTGGGTTTAGCTGCAAAGGCAGCAGAAGTTTGAAGTTTGACTTCAGAATTTTCCTTTTCCTATGTGGGTAGCCTGGGATTTTTAATTTCGGGACACTTGGGCTTCTCTGAGTCCACCAAACTCTAATGGGTACCTGACATTAGTTTGGGGAAAAAGTAAAGGCGGTTTGTTGTTGTGCTGGCCACATGACACCCTCGTTAACCGTAGGCCAC
The DNA here is from genome assembly GCF_947242115.1 of Biomphalaria glabrata. Taxonomy (NCBI): domain Eukaryota; kingdom Metazoa; phylum Mollusca; class Gastropoda; family Planorbidae; genus Biomphalaria; species Biomphalaria glabrata. The sequence continues at coordinate 85,841,716 of NC_074711.1, forward strand.
AGAAACAGATGACCGTTACATCATCTGCCCTATAGACCACAAGGTCTGAAAGGGGAACTTTCCTTTCCTTTTAGATGGGTAGCCAGCCAAGACTAACGAGCCCTTCCTGTCCAAGCTTACTGATTTAGGTGCCAGGTACTCGTAGTGGCCAATCAGAAACAAGCAACTCTCCACACTAACAATGCATCGCTTTCTTGTAATAAAAAAATAGACTTTAAAAGCATACATTGTCTCTGACTATTACAAAAAAAAAAGGATGTTTAAATGGAGATAAATGAAGATGAATGAACGACGCTGAAATAGAACACATTAGTAGGTCACTAACAGACTTTGTGTGCTTCTGTTATTGTCATTTTGTGGGAGTCTTTCTAATAACAAGTCAGGACACAGCGAACCGGAAGATAAAAAAAATATATATATGTCAAGACAAATAGAGAGACTGTCTGCTTGCTTAACTGATCGATTTTTTTTAAAGCACTTTAAGCATTTCGAGCATTAAAAATGTCGAACGAAAAGAAACAACGAAAAGGGAAAAAGGCGTTAGTCGAATATCGGCTGTGACACTTCTTGTATGAGGTATAACTTGCGCAATGATTAACTTTCAGAAGTAAACACACAAAAACACGAATAGAAAACACACCAAAAAAAAAATATATACGTCTATTAAAACCATAGAACTCTTTCTCTCCTAACTGACGATACCAGCGTTGATTCCACCAGAATCTGGTAAATAATTACGGAGAGAAAGAGTTACATAAATATAGACTGGAAAAAGGAAATAACTTCATGTAACTTGAAAACATGTATAGCTATTGTTTTCCGATTTCCGAATTTTGAAAAGTTGCACGATCTTCAGTCTTAGAGATTAAACAAAACTACACTGCTGTATAATAAAGTCATAGACATAAATAAATATAGACTGGAAAAAGGAAGTAACTTCATGTAACTTGAAAACATGTATATCTATTGTTTTCGGATTTCCGAATTATGAAAAGTTGCATGATCTTCATTCTTAGAATTAAACAAAGCTACACTGCCTCCTTATTTACAATATATATAGGTGTGTATCAAAGTTAAAAAAGCACTTTTATACTGCTCATAAATGCTGTATAATAAAGTACACAAAATTGCAAGTCACAAATTTTCGTTTCATAAAACTCTTTTATCGGCCAGTCTATGTTTATTTATGTCTATGATTAAAACTTATAAATGTAAAGATTACTCATGCCATCAGAAACTCAATTCAAGTGAAACCTTTTCTTTATTATCATTTTAGGAATCTCGGGAGGGATGTGAACAGTTATATATCTTACAGAGTTCTTATCTTATATATTACAGACGTACCTTTGTGAAAACTGTGTGGCTGGGCTTAAAAACCTGGACACGGATCTCGAAAACGGCTCTAACGATTTTCCTAAAAATGTCACAGTTGCTGTGTCTCGTTGGGAAACGAATTACTAGCTTATTGACCAAACTGCGAAACTTTGGTTTCAACGTTATACGTTAAAAAGAAATGTTTCATTCTATTCTAAATCTAATATTCATTATCTACAAAGAAGAAAAAAAATAAACCTTCATTGCCACAGAATAAAGTTAGGTGACCTATTCCGCCAATAATTTCAAGGTTGTCATAAAAAAAAAATGTTGTAGACTTTAATCAGAATAGTATTCTTTTAATACGACATTGGATACTTTGAAAATAAGAGTGACCTACCACATTAAGAGAATGACCATTCACAGTAAATTTGTGGAGCCGGGGGGAAATTCCGTTGGGAGATTTCTGAAACGTGACTTTTTTTTCAGGTTAATAGTTCAAACGTAAGTGAGTTTGTTCTACAGCGAACAGAAGCTTCTGTCCAGTGTAGGCAAGTAGATCTAATGTGCGGACTTTTTCTTAACAAGTGAAAGAGTCTGGACTCAGTTCTAATAGAATTCCCTCCAGAGGAGGGAAGGAAAGTTTCTGGTGTTTAAAAATAGAATCCACTCATCACGTTTCGTACTGACTACATATTCCTCCAAAAATCGAAAAGTTAATTTCAAACAATATTAATTGCAAATACCTCAGGACTTGGTGTAGATTAAAAGCCTACTACATTTTATAGTGGGAGGCGCGGTGGCTGAGCGGTATAGCGCTTGGCTTCCGAACCGGGGACCGGGGTTCGAATCCTGGGATTTTTAATTTCGGGATTTTCGGGCGCCTCTGAGTCCACCCAGCTCTAATGGGTACCTGACATTACTTAGGGAAAAGTAAAGGTGGTTGGTCGTTGTGCTGGCCACATGACATCCTTGTTAACTGTAGGCCACAGAAACAGATGACCTTTACATCATTTGCCCTATAGACCACAAGGTCTGAAAGGGGAACTTTACTTTTGCTTACTTTTATAGTAAAGTTCCCCTTTCAGACCTTGCGGTCTATAGGGAAGAAGATGTTAAGGTCATCTGTTTCTTTGGCCAAAGGCTTACGAGCAGGCTGCCAGCACAACGACCAACCGTCTTTATTTTCCCCAACTAAAGTCAGGTACCCATTAGAATAGGGCGGACTCAGGGGCGTCCTAAAATCCCGAAATTCAAAAATCTCAGTCTTCACCAAAATTCCAACCAATGACTCCAGGTTCGTACGCCAAGCGCCTAACCACTCAACCACCGCGCCCCTACTATTAATTTATATGCCCTGATATTACTTATGCTTTATGTGGTTAATGTTGGTGGTGTAGAACACATTTATTACACTAGACGCGATAGAATTTGGTGTTTAATTACTTTCGAACTGTATCTCGCGATATTGTCTGATTACCAAAACTTCACTGAGTTGCCGGAGGATCAGGGCGGAGATACGTGAATAGGTGGGAAAATAAAGGAATTTCTCCTTATAAAATAGAACTAGTTAAAGTCCTGAAGTAGAAAAATCATAAAAATTGTAAACTCACACTACGAACACACAATATAACTCACATTTAAGTTAAAGACTGTCAAGAGTAGATTTAACATGAAGCTTAAGCGTATTAAACGAACTGGTTTGTTTTTTTTAATCTCCCTTTGTTTATACACCCTACTAAAATTAGCTTCTTTAACATAGAAGAAAGAACTGGAACACTTTAAACTTTCTGGTTATTTTTATTACTAACAATAATTGAAATTTACGTCTGTTTCTCGAAGTCTAATTTGTAAGAAAGGATCTTGTTTACGCATCACTTGATTAAGTTATAACTGCAAAATAATAAACATTAACTATTTGTTTAAAAGTGTTGTGGGGTAATAGTAGGCATTTGTCAATAGTAGGTTTTATGGTTTACCGAGTTTTGCCGTTCTGAAAGACACAAAGATAAAGGCACATTCCTCGTCCCATATGTTAGGACAAATTTGTACTAATGCTCCTTCTTCCCTAGTGCTATTAGAGCATGGAATGGGTTGCCTGAGCTAGCCGGGAAAACCAGTGATTTGGCAAAAGTTAAGTCATTGTTTAATATGCATGACTAAATGCAAGACGCGTAGGACGCAATCATCTTCTTTTTTGAAGTAAAGTCTATATTATAAAAGACTAGACATATGTTACCCGCGACCCGCGGGTGTTTATTTGCGCCTTACTGTCAATATAATCACTGAGAGTGTTTTGTAAACAATTAAACGAAATAATAATGTAATAAGTAAAGCGAATGTGTCAATGTAAAAATAGTGTGAATGAAGCTATCAAATCAAAATAGCTAATAGACTTAATTAAATCCATTTTTTTTTTCAAATTAAAACATTTGCTTGTAGGCCTACATATATTTGATTAAAATTTGAGATGAATAGACTAAATTTTGTATGTTCATGTGTATAAAGTATAAAGTAGATCTTGAGGTAGACGTAGATCTAAATCTACACTAATCTAGAGTTCTGTGCTGCGCATGCGTGAACTTTTTTTCATGAATGAATATAGGCCTATCTCAACACGGCTACGCAGCTTTATTTAGCGAACAGCGAACGAATGTATTAAAAATGCTTTAGAAAAACAAATTTGAATGTTAATTTCATTAAAATATCAAATGAATGGACAATAATTAGTATGTTTATGTGTTAAAGCATAAAACTATCTTTGCGAAAAGAAGTTTTATCATCTTAGAGTTCAGTAAGAGTTTTAGACCTAGGCCTAGAAATAAACTCAGACCTCAGAAGAGAGATGTGTTAATCATTTTAATGTGTAACCAGTTGTCATTTGGTAATGTCTAATGAAAGAATGTTCGCCAGGAAATCTGTAGATATCAGGAACTAATTTATGTAAAAAATGCTTTTGAATAATCTAGTGGATTGGATTTATATGTATGTTAAACTTAGCTAATGATCCTTTCACGTTATTTCTCTTTCGCTACGAAAATAAAATTAGGTTTGCGAAAATGGGTTTACCCGAAGTCGATACATTCTTATCTATTAAAAACGAAAAGAGCGATTGCTTTGTTAAATGAATGGGATTATAAAGTGAACAATTAAACGAAATTATATTTAGTACGCGATTCATGAATGAATATAGATCTAGGACTATCTCAACTCGGCTTCGCAGCTTTCGTAAACAAATGTAGCTTTAGAAAACCAAATTTGAATGTTTATTTGATCAAAATATGAAATGAATGGACTTTAATTAATATGTTTATGTGTTAAAGTATAAAACTATCTGTGCGAAGAGAAGTTTTATCATCTTAGAGTTGAATTAGAGTTTTAGATCTAGGGATGGGATTATAAAGTAAACAATTAAACGAATTAATATTTAGTACGCGATTCATTACGGAATTGTTTAATGAAAGAATGTTCGTCAGGAAATCTGTAATCACAGATATAAGGAACTAATTAATGTAAAAAATGCTTTTGAAACACAAAATTGAAGGTTAATTTTATTATATAATGAAATCAATGGATCTTCTTTTGTCTTTTCATGTGTCAAAGTAAAAAACTATCTGCGCAAAGTGTATTTCTTAAAATTAGATCTAGGTCTAAATCCTTTCTATCTTTTCTCATGTCAACATTGTAGACATGGCCTAGATCCATAAAATACTATAGCTGTAATAGAGTCGGACAACTTTTTTTTTTTTTGAGGGTCTTAAGTTTGCTTTAGGGCTACAATACATACACTACGGTCTAAGTTGGTACCCAAGGAACATTCCTGCCTAGTTTTATCAAGATTGGTCAAGCGGTTTTGATGTCTATAAGTAACATACATCCATACATACATACCCCTCACATTCTACTTTATAATATAGATAAGAAGAATTTAAGATTGAAATACATCACTCGAATAGTCGACATGATATTGTTATAAACCTGGTGGTGGCACAGATGGGGGTAGTGGTATGAGTGTAGTCAGTCGACGCAAATCGCCCCAGGCCAGCGCTAGACGAGCGTTCAACCGTGACGAGTTACGACGATCGTCCGAGACGAGTATCAACATGATGGTTCGGGAAGAATCGCCGTCGTGAACAGAGCTCATTAGCGTCACGAGAGTTGTAGTCATCTGACCACCTAGAAACGTCGAGTGGCGTTCTGTCCGGTTCTAGAAGGCAAGCAGGGACCCTATATAAAGAGCGGAGGTGTCGCAGTCAAGACGGTTCAGAAAGCGGGTTCACTACAGGAGTTCAGAACACGGTCGACTACAGCACAGTTCAACGGTGTGGTTCTGTACGGAGCATTACGACGGTTCAGTGCGGAGTACTGTCAAGTACAGTTGAGACGACCGGCGTCTTGATCTTGGTCTGTGATCGAGTCCGACACATCGAGCCCAAGTGTGTGAAGTCAGTCCCGAACTGTTGAACCCAGTGCAAGCCCGGAACGAGACGGAGAGGCCAGTGCAAGACTTGATACGGCGGAACGGTGTTATCGGAGAGATATTTGTTATCGTAGAGCTATTTGTACTGTTCTACGTGCTGCCAATTGTACAGTATTGGCTGTTATTTATGGACATTAAACCTTTACGTTATTTTGGAGCCCTGACTTGTCAAGTTCTTTAAGTTGGTGGTGTATGGTGCAGTTTGCAGAGAGCCTGGATAGCGAGATTCGTAACAATATTATTAAGCATTTAATCTGTAGCTAAGCTCTAAATGAGTTTCTTTCCTCATTTGTTGGATCATTTAGCTTCCAAATTGAGCTCTTATTTCTAGCAATAATTGCATCAAAGCTCGCAACAAACAAACAAAAAATTGTCTTTTGTTTTCCTTTTATTTTACTCAACATTAAAAAACAACAACAACAACTTTTCTCTTGATCTCATTTCAATGTGACCCACTTTTGTGTTGGTGAGATTTGTGTGCTGGGTGGCTTCGATATCGGTAATTAGAAAGCTTAAACAGAAAAAACAATACCTCCATTACACAACTTAAAGAAGGACTGTATCCTCTCTTAATAACTAATGAATGTTAGATTGAAAAACAAAAGGACATTTTATATCCGCCCTCTACCCCTTCCTCCTAGAAAGAATCCTGATTAATCGAATGTATAGATAATCCTTTCTAATCCGATGTTGGATTTAGACCTAGATCTACTTCTCTAGCCAAATTAATCCTGATTAATGGAATGTATAGATAGTCCTTTCTAATCCGAAGTTGGATTTAGACCTAGATCTAGTTCTCTAGCCAAATTAATCCTGATTAATTGAATGTATAGATAGTCCTTTCAAATCCAATGTTGGATCTATACCTAGATCTAGTTCTCTAGCCAAATTTAATTTCTTTTTTTTTTACTTGAAAAATTATAGCGGTCAAACTAGAATTTTCCCATGTTTGGCCAACGAGATAGTAATACTTTTTTTTTTAGGGATTTACATCAACTATGAAATTTTTTTGAAAAGTCATTGAGGTCGTTTTTGAGATCAGCGTCCAGGTTCCCCCCTCCACCTTCCATGAAGTTCGGACTTGAATAGAGGTATTGTCTTGAATAGAGGTATTGTCTTGAATAGAGGTATTGTCTTGAATAGAGATATTGTCTTGAATAGAGGTATTGTCTTGAATAGAGGTATTTTCTTGAATAGAGATATTGTCTTGAATAGAGGTATTAACTTGAATAAAGGTATTGTCTTGAATAGAGGTAATGTAAATAAATCTACTTACATAAGATGAAGCCCTTAAAACAGCATTGGAAAATATTCACAGAATTATTAGCATCTAGCGAGCCAAATATTTCTGGATGTTTTCTCAGACTAAGGTGAGTCCCATTAACCGCGAGCCATCCATCCATCATTCGATCTGAGTTTTTTGAAACTACAGACTCCATTCCTTCGCCCAAAGTGCAAGGACGGGGTTGAAATAAGTCATGTTAAACCGTAAACTTATTGAGTCCTAGCAGAGTTGTCGTCCTTTCATTGTAGACACCAGCAGAGTTGTCTTCTCATTAAGTAGACATGCACTTTAACAAAAAAAGTTATTACGAATGACATTAAGCCCAACAGTCAATAAAAGATCTTATTTTCTACGCGGGAGATAGAGCCATTGTGTTGAAGAGTGCATTGTCATGATGTTTACGTGAAAAAAACAACCTGTTCTAACTATCAGATCCGTCGATCTCCTATCGTATTTTCAGGCACGGAATGCACTTGGAGTCGAAAGTCGACAATTTATTCTTGTGTTCACTAAATCAAAACAAAATAGTTCTGCAGTTGTTTTTGGCTGAAACTTGTTATTAAACACCTCTGCATTGATATTTTCGGATGGGTGCTTGGGTCGTGTGGTATGCTCTCTGGGCTGTCGTCTCGGTTGTAATAGACACGCTCAAAACAACTATAATCTCAATGAACACATCACTTTTAAATTTTGACGTTCTTATCCTTCACTTCAGCATCCTTTTTTATATTTTGGTGACCCATTTCCACATTTCAACAGTATGTAATGAGGTAGTTCCGAATCTCTGACCTACTTTATAACAAGTCACGTGATTGTGGTCTTATGCATGGCAATAATAGCATAATCTTGCTATGATAAGATGTAGATCTAGATTTAGTGCTATCCTAGATCTAGTAGTCCTACTAAATAATCATAAAAATTAGTGAAGTATTGTAACACACGTTTTATTACTTAAAGATGTCTAGATCTAGACTATTTTCATGTTTAAATTACAATGAAATCAATGAGGTCATTAATGTAAACAACACACCCACGTGACTGAGAAGAGATCCGGAACTACCTCATTGGTAATATTGTATTTGTATGGTTGTGTTGAGGTCTCTGGGGTCTGGACAAATTCTCCGCCTCTGAAGAGACGATCCTTGCATCGGGATGATCTACTTTTCTTTTATGACATCGATGGTCTTTGATATGAACCCTCCGGTATGGCGCCATAAAAAAACGATATTGAAGGTTACGGTTCGAATCTTTTGTTTGCTCTCATCTTTTCAACAACAGTTCTCCGTGTGGCGACATAGCAGGTCAATAGAATAATGGACAGGGGAAGGTGAAGGGGAAGTCAGTGTCAATCTTAACTCTAACTGACGATACCAGCGTTGATTCCAGCAGAATGTGGTAAATAATTACGGAGTGAAAGAGTTAATACTGGTCTGTGGTTTTACTGTAATTATTACCTCCTATAAAAAACGTTAGAGACGCGGTAGCTGAGCGGTAAAGCGCTTGGCTTCTGAACCTTGGGACATGGGTTCGAATCCTGGTGAAGACTGGGATTTTTTAATTTAGGGATCCCTGAGTCCACCCAGCTCTAATGGGTACCTGCCATTAATTGGGGGAATAGTAAAGGCGGTTGGTGGTTGTGCTGGACACATGACACCCTCATTAACCGTAGGCCACAGAATCTGATGACCTTTACATCATCTGCCCTATAGACCACAAGGTCTGAAAGGGGAACTTTTAAAACCCATTACTCTGTTTTTTTCCGGTAAGAATTTAGACCCTGTGTGGAGTGGCGTAGCTAGGGTGGGGGGAAGGGGGGAAATGGGAAAATCCCCCCCCGGGCGCCCTCTTGAGGGGACCACCAAATGAATGTTCTAACTGTTTTGTTACTTTAAACATTAAGCCATTATCTAATTTCATGATGTCGAATGTCAAAATGAAGGGGCCACCAAAAAGGCCAAGCTCCCCGGGCTCCAAAATGATGGCAAATTCCTAGCTACGCCACTGTGTGTGTGTCGAAAATCTTTTAGGAAATCAAGGTAGATAACTATTCATTTTGACCCATTTATATACGACAAGGTTTGAAGAAATCTCTGGAACTCAGACAACAAAATGATAGGATAAATTATATCTTTTTTTTTTTTTTAAAGTCACGTGTCCTCTCGGAAAGTCCTACAGTCTCACTGTGTTTGTTTACAAAATGTCTGACGAATCAAAATCTGAGTTATTTTTAGTTTTTTACTACAAGGGTCGATACTATTCGTGCTATTTCTGTTTCCGATTCATGCACTGATTTTGTCATAGTCTGACTGGAGTTTTATGTCACTATTAAAAAATGTAATGTAAAAAAATGTTACTACAAATATTTGATTTCTACGTTAGATTTGTTGACTTCGCATGCTCCATACAAGTTCTGCTTAAAAAGCTGTGCTGAAAGTTGAGAGTATCTCTTAGGGTGGTATGGGCCATTTAATTGTTGACAACCAAATTGGATGATGTTATTTCTTCTAAAGCAAAGCTCTTTGGTATCGATACTACGAGTAAACACTTGATTGGAGCAAGGACCCAGTTCATATTAAGCTCGCCCACCCACACACACACACCCACACACACACCCATATACTTTACACACACACCCATATACTTTACACACACAAGCAACTTTTATGGCCAATTAGGAGCCTGGTAACGCTCAAGTCCACTTCTGTCACACTTAATACAGTTCTTTGATCTCTTTCCTCACCACATCTCTCTATCTCTGTCAATCTTTCTCTTTGTCATTCTCTCTTCTATCTCTTGTCCTCTTTGGCTCTTCAATCTCTTCTCTGGATTTATCTCTTCTCTGGATTTACCTCTTCTCTGTATTTATCTCTTCTCTATATTTATCTCTTCTCTGGATCTATCTCTTCTCTGGATTTATCTCTTTTCTGGATTTATCTCTTCTCTGAATTTATCTCTTCTCTGGATTTATCTCTTCGTTCGTTTATCACGTTCTCGCTCTCCCGCGAACTCTCTCTCTCTCTCTTTATCTCTCTCTATCTCTCTCTGTCTCTTTCTCTCTATATTTCTTTCTCTCTCTCTCTCTCTCTCTCTATCTAGCTCTCTATCTAGCTCTCTCTCTAGCTCTCTCTCTAGCTCTCTATCTAGCTCTCTATCTAGCTCTCTATCTCTCTGTCCAATGTCTCTTCTGTGTCTATTTATCTCTATTCTCTCCTTCTCTCTTTACTCTCTCTGATCACAATCACTTTCTCTTCTCTCTTTATTTCAATTGTTCTCTTTAGCCTGTTACTCACTTTTTTTTTCAAAACAGTCTCTTTGTCACTTTGTCACTGTTATGAATATTATATGCTGTATCGGTTGTCGTTCTTATGTTTACATGTGCTTGTAACTGGTCCGTAAAAATGTGTTCACGAAATGTGTGTTGTGTAGTCATTCAGTGTATTTAAAATTTAAAGCCATACTAAGCGGACATGGTTTTGGACTCTCTTATCTTTATGTTCATAACAGTCACACTCTGTCTCTCTCTTCTCTTTTCTCTGTCAATCTTTTTCCTTCGTGAATTTCTCTCCTTACTTACGAAAGCTTTCTCTCTTTCGTCTCTCTCTCTCTCCCTCTCCCAGACCAAACGTCATAGAAGGCCTCAACACTAACCTACGACGTCTCAACCTGTGGGCAGTGGAGACCAATAGCTCGTTGCCACGTCTTTCAGTCCTGTGACGTACTGGCCCACAGGTCACAATTTTGAATGTCAGTGTTGAGGCTCCCTATGACGATTGGTCTGTTTGTCTGTTTGTCTCTATTCCTCTGTCAAACTCTCTCTCCTCGCATAATTATGTAATTCATCCAATCAGTCTTTCAGTCTTTCCCTTTCTCTCTCTCTCTCTTTCTCTCTCTCTTTCTCTCTCTCTCTCTCTCTCTTATGTTAACTTTTCCAAGTATTTGGTTTAAAAAAAACATATAATAAAACTAAGATACAAGTTATATACAACGAACAAATACCGTAGCCTCAAATACGTGATTATAACCAGTCAAACTAGTCATATACATGTAATTTGTGTGTGTGCGCGTGTGTGTGTGTGTGGGTTAAATAAACCCTATTAATAATTCACATAAAAACAAGGTACTCAGCTCATTGCATCTCTGACGAGAAGACAAATTCAAGTTACGTTACTAGTTTGTCTACCAAAGTTTTTTTAGTTTTTTTTCAATTCTCTAATAGAGTTAAAGTCCTTTGCTGTAGTTTTATAAATATCTTACACATAATGCTATTTTTAACATCAGCAGGGGTAATAACTCTCCTCGCCAATAACCTGTAAAACAAAACCTTATCCCCAATTCATTGAATTGAATGACACTAGTGTAACAAGGGATCGATCCGAAAAGTAATCATATCGTATTATGAGATGTACTTACTAAGCATTGAAGCGATGCTAAGCGTATATAGTATAGACTGAATATAGACTCTAGAGCAGTGGTTCCCAAACTTTTTTGTCTCGTAAACCTTATGCCATGTTTTCTGGTTTTCGGTAGACCCCCTGGTTAACTTATATTTTATTTTTGCAGATTCATAAACTCCATTTTCTAAACTAATTTCTAACTTTATTGAGTCGAAGAGTGAAGATATAATTTAAAGCTACATCAAAAGCTAAAGAGATCTATTTTTTTTTACTGATAAAATTTAAATCTAAACCAATTTAAATAACAATTAACAATTGCTGGAATCACCAAACACACTAGAAATGTTTTTTTTTTGTTTTTTTTTTTTTTGCATGTTCATCATCCGTTACTACGGATATTACGTTTCATATAGAAATTTGTTGTTCTATGAAGTAGTCCTTCAAACATTAAATATTAGTTAATCAATTTGCCTTAAGTATCGTTGTTAAAGTTTTCGCAAGGAGCAGCTACTCATGTATTTCTTGATCTTTCACGTCTGGCCCAAATATTGGGCCCGCGGAACTGCTTTCACTAACATGAAAAGGGTCAAAGACGAGTTACTGTAGGCTAAATCAGTAAGCTTCGGACAGGAGGGACTCATTAGCATTGGCTTGCAAACCACCTAACCGAAGGAAAACTGAATTCAAACCTCTGCTGCTTTGCAGCTATATACCCAAACATGGGAAAGGTTTCGTGGGTCAGCCCTGAGGAAAAATATAGAGCTGAAGACCATTAAGCAGTTTATAGCTTTAATGCTCATCCCATCGATATGCCCTTGAACTGTAGTGTTGCTTAAAGAAATTCGTTTCATAATTTCAGATGTAGATTATTGTGAAGCAGTTTTTAAAACTATTTAAACGTCTGGTAAAATCAATGTTTTATCTATAATGTTTCCCCATTTGCAGACACTGCGCCCACCCTTATGAAACCGTAAACCATATCCTCTTTGAATGCCCTTCCCTAATCCACCTTAGGCAGACCCTACTTCCACTACAGCCCAACAGAACCAACACCCTGTACGGCAGTGCTGAACAACTGAAGAAAACAGCACACTTTTTTTCCTTGGCACAGTCTGCAAAAGAGCTCATAGCTCAGCAGCAAAAGAGCTGACAACACAGTCTGCAAAAGAGCTCACAGCTCAGCAGCAAAAGAGCTGACAACACAGTCTGCAAAAGAGCTCACAGCTCAACAGCAAAAGAGCTGACAACACAGTCTGCAAAAGAGCTCACAGTTCAGGAGCAATAAAGCTGGCTAGAAGAAGAAGAAGAAGAATCTATAATGTTTTCCGTATTTGGCTATAGGTAAAGAGATCTTCTGAAACGCTCACAAACCACCGTCTTTTCTATATGATGTTGAATAGGGATTTTATGGGTCTATTCTGAACTTTATCTTTGAATTTTTGAAAATTTTTCGCACCCTTATCTTTTTATCAGGGTGGCATCGTCTCAAATAGTCCTCCAATGTAATTGGTTTCATATGGTCATAAAAAGGCACTTAAGACAACCTCTGATTTGACCAGGGACTAAAGAATCAACGCTGTAAACTCTACATTTCTTTTTGTTAAACATTAGTTACGTGTAGACAAAATTAACTATTTAAATAAGTATTGAAATTAAATCTCGACAATTTTACATTTGAATAGCAGGATAAATATTTATAACTTAAGTACAAATTATTTATACCAGTTTAAAATACTTACATTAACGGGGAGAAAATTAAAGTCATGACTTGATTAAATGAAATCCACTATCGTAGACCCCCATGGACATCTCATAGACTAAAAAAAAATACTTTTCACTTTCGTAGACCCCTTAGAAGTCTTCGTAGACCGCTGGGGGTCTATATAGACCACTTTGGGAATCACTGCTCTAGAGTCTATTTGTTTTTTCAAAATTCGCCGATTGTATTTTTTTCTACCTTAATGCATCTAACTTGTTTTTGATACGCTAATAGCGCTTGATTTATAATCGTAGGAAGCTCATCATTTATGGGTGTTTAAATGTAGTTGGATTCGAATTGGAGGTGTGAACTTAGTTAGGTGGGGGGGGGGTCAGTCAAGCAGCTATTGACCTCAACAAAGTATTATAATGAACCTGTCCTCCGAGGAGTAATAGATTTATCTAGGATTCTAGTGATATACTACCCCATGTCTTATTCATAACATTGTTTACCATCTACCAGTTTACAAACTGGTGCTATATTCCACAACTAAAACTGCCTATTCGTTGCTATGTATGTCACAAAGATTGATCTTTAAATTGTATGTTTTTTTAAAAGGACCTAAGGAATTTAGACCAAACTTACTTTGATAATTTTAATATAACATAGGGGCGTGGCATAACTGAATAGCTAAACGAATGTCACTAGAATGGCACTTGAAATATCTATACTATAAAGTAGAATGTGAGGTGTATGTATGGATGTATGTTACTTATAGACATCAAAACCGCTTGACCAATCTTGATAAAACTAGGCAGGAATGTTCCTTGGGTACCAACTTAGACCGTAGTGTATGTATTGTAGCCCTAAAACAAACTTAAGACCCTCAAAAAAAATAAAGTTGTCCGACTCTATTACAGCTATAGCATTTTATGGATCTAGGCCACGTCTACAAAGTTGACATGAGAAAAGATAGAAAGGATTTAGACCTAGATCTAATTTTAAGAAATACACTTTGCGCAGATAGTTTTTTTACTTTGACACATGAAAATACAAAAGAAGATCCATTGATTTCATTATATAATAAAATTAACCTTCAATTTTGTGTTTCAAAAGCATTTTTTACATTAATTAGTTCCTGATATCTGTGACTACAGATTTCCTGACGAACACTCTTTCATTAGACAATAGCCTTCCGTAATGAATCGCGTACTAAATATTAATTCGTTTAATTGTTTACTTTATAATCCCATCCCTAGATCTAAAACTCTAATTTAACTCTAAGATGATAAAACTTCTCTTCGAACAGATAGTTTTATACTTTAACACATAAACATATTAATTAAAGTCCATTCATTTCATATTTTGATCAAATAAACATTCAAATTTGGTTTTCTAAAGCTACATTCGTTTACGAAAGCTGCGAAACCGAGTTGAGATAGACCTAGATCTATATTCATTCATGAATCGCGTACTAAAAATTATTTCGTTTAATTGTTCACTTTATAATCAGGATGGCTGCCTGGTCGGGATGGCTGCCTGGTCGTGCGGTTTGCCCGCTCCCATCCCCCGTCGTCCTGCGGGAGGTTTGGACTAGGAAGTAATTATCTTCAACTCTGAAGGAACATCCGAAACATGTAAAACATTTTACATTTTAATCCCATTCATTTAACAAAGCTATCGCTCTTTTCGTTTTTAATAGATAAGAATGTATCGACTTCGGGTAAACCCATTTTCTCAAAACTAATTTTATTTTCGTAGCGAAAGAGAAATAACGTGAAAGGATCATTAGCTACGTTTAACATACATCTAAATCCAATCCACTAGATTATCCAAAAGCATTTTTTACATAAATTAGTTCCTGATATCTGTGACTACAGATTTCCTGGCGAACATTATTTCATTAGACATTACCTAATGGTTACACAATAACACATCTCTCTTGAGTCTACTCCTAGGCCTAGGTCTAAAACTCTTATTGAACTCTAAGATGATAAAACTTCTTTTCGCAAAGATAGTTTTATGCTTTAACACATAAACATACTAATTATTGTCCATTCATTTCATATTTTAATCAATTAACATTCAAATTTGTTTTTCTAAAGCATTTTTAATATATTCGTTCGCTGTTCGTTAAAGCTGCGTAGCCGTGTTGAGATAGGCCTATATTCATTCATGAAAAAAAGTTCACGCATGCGCAGCACAGAATGAACTCAATGGTCTATTAAAGCTCTAGATTAGTGTAGATTTAGATCTATGTCTACCTCAAGATCTACTTTATACTTTATACACATGAACATACAAAATTTAGTCTATTCATCTCAAATTTTAATCAAATATATGTAGGCCTACAAGCAAATGTTTTAATTTAAAAAAAAAAATGGATTTAAGCCTATTAGATCTAGCTATTCTGATTTGATAGCTTCATTCACACTATTTTTACATTGACACATTCGCTTTACTTATTACATTATTATTTCGTTTAATTGTTTACAAAACACTCTCAGTGACAATATCGACAGTAATGCGCAAATAAAGACCCGCGGGTCGCGGGTAACATATGTCTAGCAGATCTATAATGAATGGCGTGACGCTGTCCTTTCTGTACTGAAAATTGTACTTGTATTCGTCTTACTATTTAAGTAATTGTCGCCCTTAGATATCCAACGACACTGATTGATGACTGGAAATTATAGTGCTCAAGGGAAGTAATGTAAACTACACCTTTTTTTAGCGGACCCCGAAAGGGAAAAGACTCTATTATTTTTGTGTGGCCGGTCTGTCCGTCTGTCTGTCCGTCCGTCCATCCCGTTTAGATCTCAGAAACTAGAAGAGAAAATGAAAATCGGACATCATGATATTTTAGATCACTCAAAGTTCTGATGCAAGGGCTACTTTTTTCTTTTCTGAAAGCGAAAAATCTAATTTTTTAAATCAATTATGCAAGCAGTTTTTTCATAAAAATACACCATTTTTACAACTATTCACTATTAATAGTAACAAACTGTGGAACCTTTTTAGTAAGGGTACTATGTTTATAAAATATACATAGCACATTTAGGCAAATGGTTTTAGATTTTTTGATATAAAAAATTATTGATTCAACCAAAGGTAATGGTAAGGTTAAAAGACTATTTCAACATCGAAAACTACATATAAACATTACTGAAGTACCATACGCTTATAGACACAGTAAATAGTTTTTTTTTTAAATCAATCATTTAGTCAATTCGTTTGTCTGAAGTTTGGGTCTTCCAGTAGACTTCGAAAATTTTGCCTGGAGACAGAGGCGGAGGCGTAATGAGGGTCAAATGAGTGTTACATCTGTGGAATGAGGAGAGTGTAAGTTTAGAACCTGAGATCGATGAGCTTGACCAGTGACGTTTTATTTTTGATACAAATGTTGTTCTGTCAAGTCAAGAAGAGATATGTTTTAACAAGGTGATAAGCTATGACAGACAAATATAGATATTTTTTTACTAAGCTTAAATCAACTCACTCTGTCTGGTAAAAAGTATGTACACGTTATTTCTCCCACACCCAAACTCGGATCGAGCTGAAACTTTGCACAATCATTTCGTTTTCCTGACAAGAATACAACAAATAATCGATTAGTTCATGAACTATTTGGTAATCAATTACTTTAGTTGCTCGAACATGAATACGAAGTTCAAATTGACTAATACGGTGGTATAAGTTGAATTAGTCCCCTTAACGCTTTGTAAATAGAAATGTTTGAGACTATCAATAGATAACTATATAACATTCAATTACATAAGCATTTCACTGTCACAGTGGTTTTCATTTCGGCGTGAGGAGGCCTTAGCCCTCGAGTTCAGGTCGTTCACCTTTTTTTATATAAATGTATTTAAAAAGCGATCACCTCATAACTTCTTCTATTGTACTTCCAACTGGCCCCATACAAGTGATAAGATCATAGCGTATTGAGAAAGCTAAAAGCGTGAAACTGCGCTAAACAAAAACAATCGGTAAAAATATTTCTAATCTTACAGATTTATCATTGCTAGTCTAGATCTATTACAAATTAAATGACTGATCCAAACTAATGGATACAACTACTCTTAATAGAAGCTTTGTTGGTATTTTTTGTTATGTTTTCTTGGTTTAAGGCTCAGAAGATATCTAAGTTTAAACTAGGTGAACAACTGTGGCAGATAAATTTTGATTTTTTGTTACACTCAGAAGAGATCTATCTTATCTTATCTTATCTTATAAAATACAGAAGTTACTTAAAAAAAGAAGATGATTACGTCCTACGCGTGTCCCTAGGTCAATCTAGTCATGCATGTTAATCAATGACTTCAAACTCTACTAAGTCTTTGGTTTTCGGGGCTGATTCAGGCAACCCATTCCATGCTCTAAATGCACTAGGAAAGAAGGAGATCTATGTTTTAGCTAGTCAAATATGCATGCTCAACTTGATTGATTGGCCAGTCAAATAAGCAAACACATTATACTATTCAGTGACGTAGCGGAAGAAACAAAAAAAACATATAATACTAAGGCTTGTCTTCGAGTCCGAGGATTCATGAGGAATACAGTATTTCCCGTGGATACGCAGCCCCAGCTGTGACCTACATATTTCGCCACATCCAGTGCAAGCATAACCATTGTCCGCCGATGGTCCATTAACATGTTCTTTTCGCCATCTGCGTCTGTCCTCGGCAGCGGATTTTCTTTTAGTTTACTTTTGTTGCGGACCAATACCACTCTTTAAACTAAAAGCACTCCACAGTAGCACAGAAGTCTGAGACGGCTCCGTCTCCTAGACTGGCTGCGACCTACGCCCAGTCTGCCCATTCTCCGAATTGCTAATTAAGGTAAGAGTCATCGCCAAATTAGAGCCTATTATAGCTGGATGAATTGCTGATTAAGGTAAGAGTCATCGCCAAATTAGAGCCTATTATAGCTGGATGAATTGCTGATTAAGGTAAGAGTCATCGCCAAATTAGAGCCTATTATAGCTGGATGAATTGCTGATTAAGGTAAGAGTCATCGCCAAATTAGAGCCTATTATAGCTGGATGAATTGCTGATTAAGGTAAGAGTCATAGCCAAATTAGAGTCTATTATAGCTAGATCTAGGTCGTGACTCTGAAACGTGACGCAGAAGGTAAAAACAACCAAAGCTTCCGGCGGCCATCTAGTGTTACTAGATCTTATACAATCTTATCTTATAAATTACAGACGTTCCTGGAAAGAGAGAAGATAATTACATCCTATGAGTAACAAAAATACAATAATTCGGAATGCTAAACGTCAGATTTACGTATAACTCTGAAAAGTTGTGCACAAAGTGTTGCAACATGGATTCCCTAAACCAATAATAACTATAATGTTGCATTGACATATAGTATACGGTTATACCCTTTATATACACTACTATGTGTTAAAAAAAATAAAATTAAGATTCTAATGATCAATGAATTTGGTTAAAGAAAGTAATAGAGTCTTAAAGTGCTGTTTCTTTCCTAGTGGTATTAGCCATGGAGGGTTGACAGGAATCAGCCAGGAAAACCAATGCCTTAGCAGATGCGCCTCTCTTATTAATATGCATGGCAAGATTTACACAGTAAGTATTGTTTTTGTTCTATTTAAGGACCATCTATAATATGTAACATAGAAACGGGTCAAATACCTCAACATAAATTTACCGCAAACTAGGAAACAAAATTTACGCAGCCAACATATCCATTCCTCTTTTGTAGGCTAGACTTGACAGATTCTTAAGAGAAGCATTTCGTCGAATTAAAATTTCGCTGGATTAAAAATCTGGAAAGGAATCCGAAACAAAAAAAAAAAGTAAAAATGTTAATGCTATATGAAAAATGTCAACAGCATACAAATATATCATTTAGAAGAAAAATATATTTTTTTAGATCTAGTTTGGTGAGAAGATATTATTTGTGTGTGTGTGTGTGTGTAAAAGTATGTGTGTTAAAGTTGTATGCATATTAAGGAATTGTGTGTGCGTGTGTGCATGTCAAGATACGTGTGGGGAAGTATGTGTAACGCTTTGGTGACAACTTCCTTGTAAACAGTGTTTCCCAAACTTTTTACTTAACGGAACACTTTACACATTCTGAGTATTTAACGGAACACTTTACACATTCTGAGTATTTAACGGAACACTTTGCCTATTTTTTTTTCAGAGATTAATTCACGTGGCGGCCAACTGGTTAATTATTCCAGTAGTTCGTGGAACACCATTCAGGCCTTGCGGAACACTAGGGTTCAACGGAACACAGTTTGGGAACCACTTCCATAGTGCAATTAAATCGCGAAATCAGGCTGGAGTTTTCCAATAACTTCAAAGAGATTAAATCTCTAATAAACATGCACGGACTGAATTAACACAGAGCTGCAAGTAGGATGTCATGGTTGAATGGGCATATGTAACAGAGTAATTTATAAAATAGCAGAAAATAAGATATCGTATTTAATCTAGCATACGACGACACTATTCTAGTCCTCATCTCAGAAAACAAGACCTCAAAAAAAATGTACGTCATGTTTCCCCTAACATAATCATCTTTTTTGAAGTAACATCTGTATTATATAAGATAAGATAAGATAAGGTAAGAACATATGTATCTTAAATATCTATAGATCATCGCATAGAATTGAGTTTAAAGCCTGGATTTTAGCTATAACCGAAACGAGGTCACCGACACAGCAGTCCCCCCTCCCCCTCTCTCAACGCAGCTGATATGTCCAAAGGATTGGAAAGTGCCGATACAGTTCTTGATCATTGGAGTCGCAAGCTCTGCCAGGGTGCAGCCTAAAAGTCACAAGCTACAGATTTTTACTCAGAGTTGTCTCCCGAAGCCTTTCCCATGTTTGGGTACAGCTGCAAGGCTGACATTGTTTGGACTCGAGTTTTTCCTTCTGCTAGGTGGGGAGCCTGGCCAGGGCTAACGAACCCCTCCTGCCCGAAGCTTATTTAATGCCAATGCTTACTCGCAATAGTTTAAATGACGCATTTTTACTAAGTACTAACAAAACGAGGCAAAGACTGAATGTACAGTTACTTTGTGGTAAGTCATAGTAGTGCCTTGCATCATGGGAAGCTATAGTGGCACGCCATGTTTATATGGGAGGCTGTAAGTCTTATGGGATATGATTTCATCGCCACGACTTGTGTGGGAAATTGATTATGACACTGGCTTCGGAAGAAATCTCCCAATTCCTAATT
Organism: Biomphalaria glabrata; assembly: GCF_947242115.1. NCBI lineage: Eukaryota > Metazoa > Mollusca > Gastropoda > Planorbidae > Biomphalaria > Biomphalaria glabrata. The sequence goes on from NC_074711.1 coordinate 85,862,103, forward strand.
GGATGTGATCTCCTCAAATGTACGCACTTCTGGCGTTCAATAAATAAAAAAAATGTAGATTCCCTTTCGTCTTTCTCAGTCTGACGGCTAGGCAACGAGCGATAGACTCCCTCTTCGTCAATAGAGAGTAAATAAATAAGCATAGGCTAATGAAGAGAGAAAGATGGAGAGAGAGGGAGGGAGATTGAGAGAAAGAGGTAGAGGGAGATTGAAAGAAAGAGGAAGAGAGAGATTGAGAGAAAGAGGAAGAGAGAGATTGAGAGAAAGAGGAAGAGAGAGATTGAGAGAAAGAGGAAGAGAGAGATTGAGAGAAAGAGGAAGAGAGAGATTGAGAGAAAGAGGAAGAGAGAGATTGAGAGAAAGAGGAAGAGAGAGATTGAGAGAAAGAGGGAGATAGAGGGAGATTGAGAGAAAGGAAGTGAGAGATTGAGAGAAAGAGGGAGATTGAGAGAAAGAGGAAGAGAGAGGGAGATTGAGAGAAAGAGGGAGATGGAGATTGAGAGAAAGAGGAAGAGAGAGATTGAGAGAAAGAGGGAGAGAGGGAGATTGAGAGAAAGAGGAAGAGAGAGGGAGATTGAGAGAAAGAGGGAGAGAGAGATTGAGAGAAAGAGGGAGAGAGAGAGTTGAGCGAAGTAATTTAAATACGCCAAAAAGGAGCGAACTAGAGTGATTATTTACGTAAAGAAAGCGAGGCTATTAATGGGAGAGAAAAATACAAGTAACGATAATAAAGTTAAAACAGGAACCAAGCAGACGACAAAATCATTCATCATAATCATCATCATCAAACTCCATTAGAGTGAGGGCTTGAGAGGCTCAAATCCTCTCTTGCAAAAGCCCTGAACAGAAACCCTGCTGTCTTGCGTAGTGCATGAATGTCGCCATACAGGTCGAGAATTTTGGGTTTCCCAGACCTGTCGAGACGGAGATCAGCAAGTCTGGGGCAGTCAAACAGAATATGAGGCACGGTTTCCTCTTCTTCCCCGCAGCGAGGGCACCGTGAATCGAAATTTGGCCATAGCCGCGAGAAATATGAGCCAACAGGACAGTGGCCTGTCCTGCACTGTGCTATAATAGCTTGCTCAGGCCTGGACAGCCTCCACCACGGGGAAGTGCGGTCAGGGCGCCTCATGCGCTCCCAGACTCCACGGACTCATTAAGACAAAGTAAATGTGCGTCCTCGTAGACAAAAAAAGAAGTTGAATTTCTTTTTTTTTTTTTTTGTATGTGTATTTTTTTTTAATAAATAAAGACTTGCTATATTTAAAACATGCTTCCTATTTTCTGTTGATGGGCCGGCGTGTGCATCGTGGGAGAAATTTGATTGTTGCATGTTAAAGGATGCACTATAGCAAAATTAATACGCCGTGGATCTATCTCTCTTGTGGAGAAATGAAGGGTTTCTGGGTAGAATGTTTGCGTATTGCAAGCACAATCCAGCTTTATTCATTTTTCGAATTTAATTCCTATTTAACATTACGATTGGAACCCAAGATGCCCATCGGTTAGGAAATTGGTTTATATAACTCAGCCTCACTTCCCACATCGTTGTGATACGAAAAACCGACACGGTTTCAAATTTATAGATCTAACTATAAATCATTTCACGCTGCCATAGTTATTGACGAATCAAAGGTCCAACTCAGACGACAGCTTACTTTCACTGGCACTTGGCAGTAACTGGTTTTAAAAAGTGACATATGGGAAACTCTTAGGAAGACCGCATCACACACTCTTTAGACCGAAAGAAAAACTTCCGCTGAAGAAAAGCTCAGACGGACCGAAACATTATCAATCGCGCACCTTCCCTCTCTTTCCCGAAGAAGTTAGCATCATTTGTGTGAAAATATATAGGTCAAATCTTGGTCTTCTTAGCCCTGCAAACTTTTCTACACATTTATACAGGAAATTTAAGAACACTAGAAAAAAAAAACACAAAATAGAGCAGTGAGATTTATAACAAATGAATATTCACATTTGATTATAGTAACACCATAAGTAAAAATCACTTAGAGACACTTTAGGACAGAAGAATAAAATAGTAAAGGATGCTTAGGATGTAATTATCTAATTTTTTAAAAATAACGTCTGTAATAAGATAAGAAGATAAGTTACTTGAAGCCCTGGCAAATGGCTACAGATATTTATTTCTTAAGTTTTCTAACATGGAGAAAGATTTAGGCAGAAGTGTAACGAATCGGTTGAGTCTTCATTTTTATTTCGTAACTGGATTGATTTATGGGATGTACACTTGCAGCCCGTCGAATTGTTCCATCGTGACGTTGACAGATTGTGGGGAAAAACAAGGACATTGACAGGATTGGTACTTGACAAATAGAAATAACCTTCTATTGTTTTGTAAATAAGACATTTAGATGAAACATTTCGTTCGAAGGTTCATGTCTATTGCAAGCGCTTAAAACTTTGAGAGTGATTTAATTTTGAGTGATCAGGTTAAAAATGCGGTAATTATTAGCATTTTGGGCTCCACAAAATTTTTTATTTATTCTTTTTATTCAACATTCTAAAAATATCATATATTATTATTTAATTATTTAATTTTAATTATTGTTATACTAGATCATTGATTTCTTTCGATGATGTGTTTCTCTTACTAAGTGACGTCCAACTTACGGTCAGTGAGCCAGGAATATCTGTAACATTATTAGTTATCCAATAGTAGAAATGTCTGTCAATCAAGACAAGAACCGAGCGGTACAAAAACTCGTTCGTTCCTTATTCGGTCAGACTATATCAACGCCACTCGTTGCAAGATGTCTGTGTGTAGTCGCTGAATGTTTTCTGTTGTGTCTTGTCTATTTATGTGTATGTTTCTGTAGTGTTGTCTTTCTATGAGAAAAGAGTCCTTGTAATCACAACGAATTTCCATGAGGATCAATAAAGCAGTCTCAGTCCTAGTCTGAGGTCTTAATAAAACTAAAATCTTCAGACATGACTCAACATTAAAAACTTTGTTGAACCAGACTTCTATGGCCCCAAGCTGAAAAATATTTGGAACCGCTGCTATTAGTAATTGTAACATTATTAGTTATCCGATCCTTGAATTAATAAAACTAATATCTTCAGACATGACTCAACATCAAAAACTATGCTGAACCAGACTTTCGCAGGGCGACACGTTATATCGCGATATCTCGTGACCTGCCACACCATGTAGACACTATGGTACGATAACTTAAGATGGCGGAGTATCAAACCTACAGTCATTAGTAAAACACAACACCAGACATCATGGAACTGAACGACTTGGATTACACAAGTTGTTTTTTAAGCCAACTTACTTTACCAAGCAGTTTTTTTTAGCTATGTATTTCGTACGTTTCTACGACATAAAGACCAGTGAATATTTCTTTATCATCTTTCTTCTTCAACTCTCTCTCTCTTTCTCTCTCTCTTTCTCTCTATTCGCAGTCTCTTTCTTTGTCTTTCTCTCTTTTTCTTGCCCTTTCTCAATCTCCCTCTCTCTCTTTTCTTTTCTATTTCTCTCGTTCTCTTCATCCTCTTTCTCTTTCTTTCACTCTCATCTGTATCTCTTTCTCTTTCTTTCCCTCTTTCTTTCTATTTCTCTCACTCTCTCCATCCTCTTTCTCTTTCTTTCCCTCTCTCATTTGTATCTCTTTCTCTATTCTTTCTCTCTTTCTTTCTATTTCTCTCACTCTCTCCATCCTCTTTCTCTTTCTTTCCCTCTCTCATTTGTATCTCTTTCTCTATTCTTTCTCTCTTTCTTTCTATTTCTCTCATTCTCTTTATCCCCTTGCTATTCTTTCTATTTCTCTGATGATCACCATCCTTTTTTTTCTTTCTTTCTCTCTCTCTCTTTCTCTCTTTTTTTCTTTTAATTTTCATAATTTCTAAAACTTTACTTAATTTTTTAAAGCAATCTTCCTGAATCGTAAAGTATGAATTTGACAAAAATAAACAAAGGCGACACAGCTAGTAACACGATATGGTTTTAAAGTACTCAATTATTCTTAATTTATAAAATCCAGACAACAATTGACTCGCTCTCAATATGATAATAACACTTTTGGAACAGTCTGAGTACTGGCTGAGTACAGACAGAGCACTGGACGTTCCAATTGTTGGACTTTCACTCGGTCTAGTCTTCGCTTTAATGGCTACTTAGAGCTACAAATAATATTGTCCAGCACTCACTTTACATCTGCTGGCCTTCAAGCCTCCACGTTGATCTCTTCGTACCTTGGCATTAGGGGGGTCAGTGTTTGTCTAGACAAGAAGATTTAGCAGGAATTGGAAACAAAATAGTTTGGGATTTTGTAGATCTTAACATTTCCTGGCTTTGTGTAAAAAGCGTATAAAATAGACTAGTCGTTGGGTTGGTCTTACATTCCTCTGTTAGAAAAGCGCTTCATTTTGTAACTAGAGAAAGGATGGCTACCTGGCTGTGCGATATGCGCTTTTAAATTGTCTACAGGCTGGTTACGAGTTCAAACCCTACCTGCTACCTTCCTCTGCTGTCTTTCAGTTTACTACTTCTTAACTTTACTTTTAAAATATCCGCATCATTTTCTATGCTTTTTTTTAAATCTCCGCTTCTAGAGAAGTTATCTTGAAGTGTGGATCCCAGAATTCATGTATCGCTTCTAGTTTGTTTTCATCAATGAAGATGGTGGGGGGGGGGGGGGTGCTGTAGCAGGGGGCCCAATCACGTTTGTTTTCTTCGTGCTAATGGTTAGCCCATACTCTTGTGGGCCTGAGAAAATCGGGACATTAATAACTGATCTACTCCTGTTTGTGTGCCACTAACGCTTCGTCATCCGCGAATAGCATATCTCTTACGAAGGTAGTTGTGATTTTCGTTTTGGCCCTGAGTCTGGCAATATTCAAAAGTTTGCTATCAAATCTGGCACGGAAATAGATGCCTCCATTGCATTTGTCAAACGCGTGTTGGATTGCCAGTGAAAAGAGCGTTTCAAAGAGGGTTGGGGACAGACACATTCTTGTTTATGCTAAAACGATCGGAGCATTGAACTGTACATTACCCATAATATTTTCGTGGAAAGAAACAATCACACTAAGCATCTCGGGTGGGCAACCTATTTTGAAAACAATTTTAAAGACACCATCTCTGCTAAGTACAGTGTAAACCTTAGTCGAGTCAATGAACGCAATGTACAAAGACATCCTTTGTTCTCTGCTCTTCTCCTGCAGCTGACGTATTGAGAATATCATGTCGATTGTGGATCTCCCTAGGTGGAAGCCGCATTGGGATTCTGGGTTGACCCGATCTGCGAGTTTTAGCTGTCTTTGCCTACAATACTTAGGAGGTAAATTATCTCGTAGTTGTTGCAATCACTTCTGTTCTGTTTGTTCTTATAAAAGATGACGATTTTCGCGCCCGGCAGATCCAGTGGCACAGGAAGTTCTAATCAACATATGCAGAGCAGTTCATGTAGAGTTCAGACTAAAAGGCATTCCCCCCAGGACCTTGCATGTGTGTAGACAGACATTTAGTACGATGACTTGCTTGTTTACGAGGTCTGACCACTGCTTCCAAAATGAGAGTCTTTATCACTCGCCCAACCATCGGGGAGGCGGTCCATGTAAGGTCAGTCACTCCATAGGGACATGACAAATACCAACAGACCCACATTAATAATTCTGACCTCATGTTGTTGTTGCTGTCCAGCCTTTAAGACGAAATAAAGAAAACGCGCTCAAAAATAATATCTCTATAGTTATGAAGAAAATATATATATATAGAAATTATGATAACATGGAAGTTAATCTTAGGGTTAGGGTTAGGGTAGCTAAAATTAATTCAAGGCAAATATAAGGTCTTTATATCTTTCTTTCTGCTTCCATCTCTCTCTTTCTTCTCTCTCTCCCTCTCTCTCTCTCTCTCTCTCTCACGCACACACAATTTCTCTCTCTGTAGATATATCTATGTATTTCTCTATGTCTGTCTGTCTGTCTGTCTGTCTGTCTGTCTGTCTGTCTGTCTGTCTGTCTGTCTGTCTGTCTGTCTGTCTGTCTGTCTGTCTGTCTGTCTGTCTGTCTGTCTGTCTGTCTGTCTGTCTGTCTGTCTGTCTGTCTGTCTGTCTGTCTGTCTGTCTGTCTGTCTGTCTGTCTGTCTGTCTGTCTGTCTGTCTGTCTGTCTGTCTGTCTGTCTGTCTGTCTGTCTGTCTGTCTGTCTGTCTGTCTGTCTGTCTGTCTGTCTGTCTGTCTGTCTGTCTGTCTGTCTGTCTGTCTGTCTGTCTGTCTGTCTGTCTGTCTGTCTGTCTGTCTGTCTGTCTGTCTGTCTGTCTGTCTGTCTGTCTGTCTGTCTGTCTGTCTGTCTGTCTGTCTGTCTGTCTGTCTGTCTGTCTGTCTGTCTGTCTGTCTGTCTGTCTGTCTGTCTGTCTGTCTGTCTGTCTGTCTGTCTGTCTGTCTGTCTGTCTGTCTGTCTGTCTGTCTGTCTGTCTGTCTGTCTGTCTGTCTGTCTGTCTGTCTGTCTGTCTGTCTGTCTGTCTGTCTGTCTGTCTGTCTGTCTGTCTGTCTGTCTGTCTGTCTGTCTGTCTGTCTGTCTGTCTGTCTGTCTGTCTGTCTGTCTGTCTGTCTGTCTGTCTGTCTGTCTGTCTGTCTGTCTGTCTGTCTGTCTGTCTGTCTGTCTGTCTGTCTGTCTGTCTGTCTGTCTGTCTGTCTGTCTGTCTGTCTGTCTGTCTGTCTGTCTGTCTGTCTGTCTGTCTGTCTGTCTGTCTGTCTGTCTGTCTGTCTGTCTGTCTGTCTGTCTGTCTGTCTGTCTGTCTGTCTGTCTGTCTGTCTGTCTGTCTGTCTGTCTGTCTGTCTGTCTGTCTGTCTGTCTGTCTGTCTGTCTGTCTGTCTGTCTGTCTGTCTGTCTGTCTGTCTGTCTGTCTGTCTGTCTGTCTGTCTGTCTGTCTGTCTGTCTGTCTGTCTGTCTGTCTGTCTGTCTGTCTGTCTGTCTGTCTGTCTGTCTGTCTGTCTGTCTGTCTGTCTGTCTGTCTGTCTGTCTGTCTGTCTGTCTGTCTGTCTGTCTGTCTGTCTGTCTGTCTGTCTGTCTGTCTGTCTGTCTGTCTGTCTGTCTGTCTGTCTGTCTGTCTGTCTGTCTGTCTGTCTGTCTGTCTGTCTGTCTGTCTGTCTGTCTGTCTGTCTGTCTGTCTGTCTGTCTGTCTGTCTGTCTGTCTGTCTGTCTGTCTGTCTGTCTGTCTGTCTGTCTGTCTGTCTGTCTGTCTGTCTGTCTGTCTGTCTGTCTGTCTGTCTGTCTGTCTGTCTGTCTGTCTGTCTGTCTGTCTGTCTGTCTGTCTGTCTGTCTGTCTGTCTGTCTGTCTGTCTGTCTGTCTGTCTGTCTGTCTGTCTGTCTGTCTGTCTGTCTGTCTGTCTGTCTGTCTGTCTATCTATCTATCTATCTATCAACTTGTCGTGCCTAAGACACTGGTCTAGAAACATTCATAAAGCGCAAACTTTTTAAAGATCAAACTTCTCAAACAAACCTTCTGTATTTGTGTATGTGTGTTTGCGCGCGCGTGCGTGTGTGTGTGTGTGCAAAGACTCACTTGTCTGTACCGTCGTCAAAAGTTAGTAAGAATTTTTTAAAGGGAGGAACGAGATGACTTTGTAACTAAACATTAATTGAGTTTACTGGACGAACTGTGCCAGACGGGATCGCCCTGAATTGATTTATAGCGACGGGATAGGTCGAGATCTTTTCTGTGATTAGGGATCACATTAGTTTCGAATTCAGTAATTAAATATACCGAGCAACAGACCACGTCTGAAACAGAATTACAACACCTTTTTTTTTTTAATTTTATTGCTTCGCTTTTCTAGTCCAAGTGGCTTAGTCTTATAGCGTTCTGGGATGGTAATCAACTATTTGGGTCAAATAGAAAGATTTCCTTCCAAATAGAAAGATTTCCTTCATTCAGATCGACGGAGTGAAGTTTTCTTTGACCTATGGCAGTGTTTTTTTTTCAAACTGTGCTTCGCGGATTCCTAGTGTTCCACAAAGTCTAAATAGGGGTTCCACGAAATACTGGAATATTTAACTAGTTGACCACCATCTGGATTGAAACTAGTTGACCACCATCTGGATTGAAACGAGTTGACCACCATCTGGATTGAAACTAGTTGACCACCATCTGGATTGAAACGAGTTGACCACCATCTCTCTTAAAAAATGAGCATAGTGTTCCGCTAGATACTCAGAATGTAGAAAGTGTTACTTTAAGGAAAAAAGTTTTGGGATCCACTGGACTAGGGTTTAAAATACGTAGATCTACCAACTCTTATGACAAACACAAATCTGGTATAGTCTTTGTCAAGAGGGTGTTGGGAAAAGTTTATCCGGGAAAATGGTTTTTGTGCTACTAAGGAGTGTTCAAAATACTTATATACACTACATTTAAACTTAGATTAAAAAAAAATACAAAAAATTGGATATGCACTTTAGTAGCCCATTCTGGTTGTCATACAAACAAAAGAAATTAAATATTCTCAAATTCAAAATAGCTTTACAAAAACAAAATTTATTTTTTTTTAATTGTTTTTCTAATTTAAAAAGCTCTATTTTAGGGTAGACAAATATCCATTATGGAGATTTATATTTCAACATGAATGAGCATTGCTTCCGGAGCGTTTCTTATGGGCGAATGACATTCATAATATCTAAACACATAAAGTTATCTGCCCTTGTACACAGCACTGCTGTCCGCGTAGATTAAAAGCGCGAGCCAATGTAGATAGCGACTTGTCAGACTCGCTTGTGAATAAATGAAGAGATGTCATAAAGAGACGCTGTTAGATTTCTTTTTTTTTCGCCAGAGAAAGTGAATCAGGGGCGAACCTAATCATATTCTATCGCGTAGTGACAAGCTTCATCGCGCAAACTGAATTCTATTATCGCTCTAACATTACAAGGTCAACATGATACAGACAAGCTTTAAAAATGTTATTTCATCAAGTTATCTTTATAATTTTATGTTATATATACATCGAAAGTTATATATAACATACACGGAAACGATAATACCAGAAAGAAAAAAAAAACAGACCTGGAGCCCTGAGGTCTAAGCAGCGGACTAGGTTGTGCTCATCTTTCCTTTGCTAAAGGCAAAAGAGGCTTTTAGATGGCCAAGATCGGGTTTCCATTTTTTGCTGGCTAATCGCAGATGCAGTCCTATAACCTTCTCTTGCATTCGAACCAATGACCTTTGGATCAGGGACAGACCATTTGACCTCCTTCCCATGTATTATCTTTCGTGTTGTATCGGTAAATTACATTTTTAAGACTCCAGTGTAAAGGTAATAAGAAGATGGTGGATTCAGCATAATGTCTATAGCCTAATAGTGGATTGAAACAGCAGCTTATGTTTGTATAATTAGAAATGTAGCCTAACTCTTTCAGACCTAGTGATCTTTGAGGCTAATTCATGTATTCTTGTCTCTTGTCTATCAAATTACTGGCTCTCAGTCTCGGCCTATCGCAACTTTTTACTCATTAACTTAGCTCCAATCAACTGAACCATTGCTAAAAAGATCAAAATAACTTGGACAACACCTTAACACGGTGACTGCTACATTTCTCATTACAAGATCAAGCTCTATAATTAGTTAGCATGCAATTCCGCAAAGAGTTCGATTTTATTTTATAATGTACGGTATTAGTGTACATAAACTAATTACTGGTTCGCTTTAGTTCAATAATTGTTTTTGTTCAATCGAGACCAATTGCTATAGAAGGCCTGGACACCATCGGGTTGATTAGACCAATAGCTCGTTACCACGTCAAAAGTCTTTACGACGCGACAACGAGAATCTAAACTGTCCACGGGTCAGTGTTGAGTCCTTCTATGACGGATGGTTTCGGTTCAATCCTGGGATGCAGTGCGAACATTTCCATGACCGTGATGACGTAATGTTGGACAATGTCTGCTGCCGCCTTTGTTTCGATGAGAATTTCTTGTATCCATAAGTCATTATCTATATTACTTTTTAAAAAAGTAAAGTTCCCCTTTCAGACCTTGTGGTCTATAGGGCAGATGATGTAAAGGTCATCTTTTATGTGGCCTACTGTTAACGAGGGTGTCATGTGGCCAGCACAACGACCAACCGCCTTTACTTTTCCCCAACAAATGTCAGGTACCCATTTAGAGCTGGGTGGACTCAAAGGCGCCCAAAGATCCCGAAATGAAAATTCCAGTCTTCACCGGGATTTGAACCCGGGACCTTCGGTTTGGGAGTCAAGCGCTTTACCGCTCAGCCACCGCGCCGCCATCTATATTACTTAATTTATATCAATATTGTTGATGAAGTTGAATAGTATCCCAGAATCCTCAAAAAGTAATAAACTTTCCATTCAATTAGATAATCAAAGTGATCATTGGAGATTCCCCGTCAACTTCCGTAGGACGTCAAGAGGTTTGTTACGTCACTAGCTCTATTAAATTGACTTTGTTGCGTTTTTTTCTATTATAATAATAATAATAATAATCTTTATTGTCCGTATGGAAATTTGTCTTACAATTTGTGCATTACACCAAACAAAAAACATTATAACTATAAGAAACCAAAATGTACATTCACACCAGACTCACTCATAATTTACATGTGACAAAGTTTATACCAGATTGTTCTTATTTGATGATTTGATTGCCAGTGGAATAAGAGAGTGTTTGTGTCTGTTTGTCTTTGCTATTGGTGTCTTGTATCTCTTATTGTTGTTATTGTCTGTTGTTTTTGTTGTTATTGTTATTGTTGTGATTGGTATTGTTGGTATTGTTGTTGTTGTTGCTGTTGTATGTTGTTGTTATCGTTGTTGTTCTTAATGTTGTGCTGTTTTGTTGTTATTAATGTTGTTATTCTGTTATCATCGTTGCTGTTGTTCTTGTTGATCTTGGGTCCATGATTGTTTTTGTTAATAAATCTAATTTATAAAACGATGTGAGTGGAAATTTGCTTTCTCAATACGCTATGATCCTATCACTTGTCTTGACCACTTGGAAAGGGGAGGGGGAGAAAGAACGTTTTTTAATGTATTTAGAAAAAAAATTGAACGACCTGAATTCGAACTCGTGGGCTAAATTCTTCTCAGGCTTCTCAAGCCAACGCATTAACCACTCTGCTAGCGAAGAGCGTATGAACATGGAAAATTGCATAATCTATTGTTTCTATTTCATGTTTTGTGTTCACTAAGCCTCAGACGACGACCTATAAAAGGGACAATTCAAATACAAGTCAAGTACAATTTTTTGTTAGAGATACCCAACAATATAATTAATTACCAATAGTTAATTAAATAACTAATTTCTTTTTATTGATTCTTGTGTGGTCAGGTAAAAGAAATAATTGTGCGAAATTTCAGTTAGATCTGAGATTGGGTGTGGGAGAAATAACCTGTACAAACTTTTTACTAGACAGAAAGACAGAGTGAGTTGATATAAACTATGAAAAAAATCAAATTATCTTCTTATCTTATATAATACAGACGTTACTTCAAAAAAGAAGATGATTACGTCCTACGCGTCATGCATTTAGTCATGCATATTAACCAATGACTTAAACTCTGCCAAGTCACTGGTTTTCCTGGCTAGCTCAGGCAACCCATTCCATGCTCTAATAGCACTAGGGAAGAAGGAGTATTTGTACAAATTTGTCCTAGCATATGGGACGAGGAATGTGCCTTTATCTTTGTGTCTTTCAGAGTATTTTATTAAATTTTGTTTTTGTATTTGAAGATTATGGTTCAGTGTTTTATGTATGATTGCTACTTTACTTTTGAGCCTTCTGTCCTGAAGGCTTTCTAAATTTAGTGATTTTACTAAAGGTGTTACTCTAGTCAAATGTGAATATTCGTTTGTTATGAATCTCACTGCTCTATTTTGTGTCTGTTCCAGTTTCTTAATGTTTTCTTGAGTTGAGGGGTCCCAAACGGAGGATGCATATTCTATTATTGGCCTAACCAAGGTTAAGTAACATTTTAGTTTTATGTTCTTATTTGATTTATAGAAATTTCTTTTAATAAATCCTAATGCTTTGTTTGATTTTTTTGTAGTTTCATCAATATGTGGATTCCATGATAGTTTTTCATTTATTATAACACCTAGGTATTTTGCGTTTTTAGTCTGTGATACTGGTTTGCCATGAATAAGATAAGTGGAATTAATTTGTTTTAGTTTTTTTGTTACTCTTAACAACTGACATTTTTCTGGGTGGAAAGACATGCTCCAATTTGATTCCCATTTCTGTAATTCATCTAATTCTCTTTGTAAAATATCTGTGTCTTGTGTTGTTTTTATTGTTCTATATATTATGCAATTGTCTGCAAATAATCTGACTTTTGTTCCTGAACTAATGCAATTTGGTAAATCATTTATGTAAATTAAAAATAGTAGTGGACCCAAGACTGTACCTTGAGGTACACCTGAGTTTACTGTTATCGGTGTTGATTTAGAGCCATTTATTATTACAGTTTGTTCTCTCCCTATCAGAAAGTCTTTAATCCACTGATGCAGTGGACCATTAATGCCGAAATATTTTAATTTTTTAAGCAAACTATGGTGGTGAACTTTGTCAAAAGCCTTAGAAAAATCTAGTAAGATAGCATCTATTTGTTCACTATTATCTAAACCTTTTGAAAAATCATCAATTAGTCCTATTAGTTGTGTTTCACATGATCTATATTTCCTAAAGCCATGTTGGTATGGTGTGAGGACATTATGTTTGTCTAAGTGGTTTATGATGTTGCTACATATTATGTGTTCTAGGATTTTACATGTGATGCTGGTAAGTGATACTGGTCTGTAGTTCCCTGGGTCAGATTTTTCTCCTTTTTTAAATAGGGGGGTGACATTAGCTTCTTTCCAGTCCTTTGGTACTCTGCCCTGGTTAAGTGAAGCCTGAAAGAGTATTTTGAACACTGGGGCTAGCTCATTACTTAGTTCTTTGAGTAATCTAGCTGGAATACCATCAGGTCCAGAAGCTTTATTTGGTTTGGTGTTGGCTAATAGTTTTTGAATTCCATTTTCTTGTACTACTATATCTTCTATGTTGTCTACTTGGTTCAAATTCAGTAATATGTCTTTGTCTCCTGGGGTTGAGAATGCTGATGCAAAGTATTTGTTTAGAATGTTTGCTTTAGTTTCATTATCATTATGTATTATGTTATGTTCATCTTTTAATGGCGCTACGCCTGTTGTTTCCATTTTCTTAGACTTAATGTATGACCATAGGTTTTTGTTTTTATCTTTAGATATTACATTGTTTATGTATTCACTCTGCAACTGTCTGCTTACTTTTTGGGTTAAGTGTTTAATTTTTATATACTTTTTGTAAACTCTTTCTGCATACTCAATATAAGTAGATATCAAGAATTTCTATCTTCTCAAAATTATCCAAACTTCAGTTACAATAAAAAAAATTTATTCCGCTAATAGTTTGCACTGAGACTACAGAACTTACGATCTTTAAAGTCTGCTCTCTCTCTCTCTCTCTTTGATATAAACGAACCATTAACCCATTGCTTACGTGTCCACCGGGACTTGCCCCATGTCCACCGGGACTTGCCCCATGTCAACCAGGACTTGCCGCAAGCTCGCAAGTACTTGCCCCAAGTCCAACAGAACTTTAAAACTCTCAGACACTTCACTTTTAAAAAAATATATTTTTAAAAATCTTTTATTGCCTTCATTTAGACATCAAATAAAAAATTTTTTTTTTCACTTTTTGTGAAGTGGAAATCTTTTTAAAATTCTTAACTGGAATTTCAAAAGTAATGGGTTTACTTTTTTTAATCTATACGAGTTGTGCATGATAAGGTCAATATCTATTATTGTGTTTATATAGGGACGAGATAGATAGATAGATGGATAGATGGATAGATGGATAGATGGATAGATGGATGGATGGATGGATGGATGGATAGATAGATAGATAGATAGATAGATAGATAGATAGATAGATAGATAGATAGATAGATAGATAGATAGATAGATAGATAGATAAGATAGATAGATAAATAGATAGATGGATAGATAGATAGAGAGATAGATAGATAGATAGATAGATAGATAGATAGATAGATAGATAGATAGATAGATAGATAGATAGATAGATAGATAGAGAGAGAGAGAGAGAGAGAGAGAGAGAGAGAGAGAGAGGGAATTTGAGAGTGTTTATTCCGCCATATTTTCCTTAAGACGACTCACCACAGTAACAGGTCAATTACTCTCGAGAGCGCTATGCCAGAGTCTGTTGAATAAAGATGCACGTGACGTTGATTGAACAGTTAAATATGTCGATTAGAGCAGGAGTGGAACGGTACCAAAATCTCAGCGCCCCGATATCATGTTTGAATGTAAAGCACAGAAGTGTCCAAGTATACATTTCATTGTACAGTCTTGAAGACAAAGAGAAGGTCCTTCAACGTTTGAATGCACTGTTTCATTGAGGACAAAGTGGCAGTTCACATTCATCTCTCCCAGTGACGCTACAGCCCATGGAAGGCCCTGACCTGCTCTAGAACATCTCTCCCAGTGGCGCTACAGCCCATGGAGTGCCCTGACCTGCTCAAAAACATCTCTGCCAGTGACGCTACAGCCTATGGAGGGCCCTGACCTGCTCTAGAACATCTCTGCCAGTGACGCTACAGCCCATGGAGGGCCCTGACCTGCTCTAGAACATCTCTCCCAGTAACGCTACAGCCCATGGAGGCCCTGACCTTCTTTAACTCTTTCTCTCCGTTATTAATTTACCACGTTTCGAAGGACTTTTTCATTTGGTTTTTTATTACTTTTTCAATCCCCTGTTATGATTAAGCTTCAATAACAATTGGTTTGTTATCAGAAAATGTTTTATTTGGTATAAAAGTAAAGGGGAATGCAAGCTCCTTTTATATAACACAAAGTCAAGTGTATAAAATTAAACAATTTAATGAGGTCAAATCAACGATGGTATCGTCGATTAGGAGAGAAAGGGTTAGAATATCTCTCCCTTCTGATCTATTCTGTGCTTTACGTCTCTAGGTCCGGACTTAAGCAGTTCAGAAGGCTAACGATATTTCGTACAAAAGTGTAGGAGCAGCTAAACAAAAAAACAGCTTGTCATTTTTAAAAAGCTTATATCAACTCACTCCGTCCGTCTGTCTGTTTTTCTCATATTTCCCATTCTCGGATCAAGTTAAAACTGTGAACAATTATTCATTACACCTGACAAAACATGAATCAATTAAAGAAAAATAGTTAATTAATTATTGGTGATTAATTATTTTGTTTAATGTGGAAATAGGAAGAATAAATGCTACTTAATGAGATATATGGATGTATGTATGGATTTAATCCCTTTATTACGTTTTGACGCGTTCTTTCTCCCACTTCCCGTTCTCGGATCAAGTTAAAATTTTGCATAATTATTCATAGTCCATGACAATACACGAATCAATCCAATCAACCAATAAGTTAATCATTTAAGTCTAATTAATAAATTTTGTTTTATATAGCAGAAAGGGAGTTAAAACCTGTAATTTTCATATAAATTGCAGTAATTAGCGGTTCTTTACGTTAAATAAGTTGTTTATTTTAAAGTATTCTTTTTTTTCTATGGCTTGTTCCTTGGCACAGACTGAAAAAGGGGTTACAGCTTAGCAGCAAAAAGCTGGATAGAAGAGCAAGAACAAGAAGAAGAATCTAATATATAAAGTAAAATGTAAGGTGTTTGTATGTCTTTCATAGAAATCAAAATCGTTTGACCAATCTCTATGAAACTTGGCATAAACATTTCATAGATCCACCATAGCATATATCAAATATCCATCCCACAACCGGGGGATTATAAAATTTGAAAAAAAAAAATCCTTACCTCTATAAAAGGACGAAACTTTAAAATATTTAGGCTATTGGAGCTCCATAAATAAATATCGAACGCATCATTTTCAGTATTTTATTTTAAATTTAGCGTAAGCCGGCTAACGGGTAAGCCCATTTTCACAGCCAACTTTCCTTTACGTGGGTAAATTTAAAAGTCTTAAAACCATTGCTTTTTGAGAAAATGAACATCTGTTTTACATAAATATAAATCAATTGCACTAGATTAGTGATGTCTAAACTCAGACCAGCGGTTCAGATCCGGTCTGTGATACATATATGTATTCAAAGCTTGCAGTGTATTAAACATACTGTGAATTTAAACAACAATTGTGGCCCCAATTGTGTGCATCCCAAGACCTGCTGATCTTTGACGTTTTGATCTTAAATATCAATTTTTTTATGAGGAAAAAAAATACAGGATTGCGGAATGTGTTTTTTTTTGTTAAGAGCTATTAATAAGTTTCCTGTACACATTGCCATGGAAAAGCGCGCTTGTTAATGATAAATGATACATAAGTAACAGTGTCCATAGAAAAGGATAAAACTTTATATTGATAAGTTTTATAAATCACCAATCCAGTATACTATAAGTCAGAAGCGTTCTATAGGACCACATAAGGCCGAAGGTCCAGTGCAGCTTACAAATGTCTCAACAAAAAGGCACATAGTAGGAGTAACATTAAAAGCTTGCTAAACGTCGATAGTCATAAAGAGAATACTTCTGTGTCTGTGATCCTGTTTGTGTGTTCCATATGCAAAGATTTAATTTAATTTTATATATTTTAAGTTTGTAGAGGCCCCGTCTTAAGGATTGGGCGGTGTCTTAACTGCCTTGAGATTACAACCGACTACGCTACGTCTGAGTCTACTCATCGCGTAATCTTGTAAACGCAAGTGTGAGGCTACTCATCAAGCCATCTCGTAAACGTAAGTCCGAGGCTACTCATCACGTGATCTTGTAAACGTAGGTCTGGCAACGAGCGATCAATGCCAAGAAATAACTTCTGCGCCTCAGTCCAATTTGTGACTATAAATATTGAGGGCATACCGGGCACAGCATTTTGACTGCCAGATTTTTTAAAGAGCCTTTTAGCAGAAGTGAAAAACGGCAGAAGCTGGGGAAGAAAAAGGGGGTGGGGTGGGTGGGTGGGTCTCTCAAGCAGTGAACAATAGTACGGCCAGGGTACGTCCTCTCTCATTGCCTGGCCTTTGTCTCGGCCTGCTCCTTGAATCACCCCCGTCCATCGATTCTGTAAACATTCCTTTAAGCAGCACACATTACAAGATATCGTCTGCCGCTGAAAGCTTTCTGGGGTTTCACTGAAGAATAGAGTTGCCTCCGCTTGCTTCAACGTCTTCTATTCACCATGAAATTTTGTTCTACATTTTTTTTTGTCTTTTCAATTTTGTGTTTTGCAGTGGCGTAGCTAGGGTGGAAGGGGGAGGAGGAGGGAGAATTTGAAAATCCCCCCAGGCTCCCACTTGAGCCCCCCCCTCAAATGAAATTTGTTTTACATTAGCTATTAAATATTACGCAAAATGAAGTGGTCCCCAAAGAGGTCAAGCCCCCAAATGATGGAAAATTCCTAGCTACGCCCCTGGTGTTTTGTTGCACAATTTTATTTTGATATAAAATTTTGTAAAATATTTTGATGATTATAATCTACTTTACTGCCCTAGTGTTTTTTAATGAATTTTTTTTTAAAGTTTCATTAAGAGGTTAAGCTAATCAAAATATGGTGTCAGAATTATAACGCAAAAGTGAAAGTATTATGTTCAATGTATGCGTCTGTCGCTCTAATTATATAGTCTGCTCCACTCTACTGAAATACAATCGTGAAGCTAAGTGCAGAAAGAATGAATACTTCATAAATATTACAAATATATATCAGCAAACGCTGACTTAATCACGAGTCATGGACCGATCTCCTAGCAGTGGCATACGACCAGGTGTGAATATCACGTGACCATCGAGGTGAATAGTGGCGGGACCAATATGCCGATTTGTCTCGATAGTGGTCACCGTAGTATAAGTACCACCTATCATAAGAGATTTTTTTTGGGGGGGGGGAATCTCGATGGTTGTGTGGTTAGAGCCTTGCTCAGGACTGTCGATTAATTTCCCCTTATTTAAATCACCATTCTTTTGTCATTATTTTTTTTTACCTAGTTCTGCTATTTTATATGACATATTTAAGCTCTGCTCTCCAGTACGTAAAACCCCATTTACCCAATTACCCCAATTACCTGCCCCGTGTGTATATGTCCTAGTCCGCTATCCTTCAAGTCCTGTTATTTGCCCTTGTCTACCATCGTAAAAGTCCTCTTGCCTGCCCCGGTCTACATATCCAAGTCTGCCACCTTTGAAGTCATATTGCCCTGTTCTGGCTTACCATCCTTGTAGTCCGGTTTCCTGTCCTGATCTGCATGCCCTGATTTTCACAGACCTCATGAAGACTTTATAAACAAAATGTCACATCTTTGCTAAGACAAAGTTTACCGGTAGATACATGCAATAACATAAATAGCACATTGTCTTTTATAAGACACTGAGAAATAAAATTGATTGCAAATTACTCAGCATCGCCTCGAGCCCCATCAGATAACAAATCGGAAACGGAAATTCGCGAATATATGATAAACAGATGCACCTGTTGTTAAACGGAAGTTCACGTTTTGATGAAGTTTTCTCAAACAGAAACCCTGAGGCCTCGCCTTATCTATCGATTGTCAATACCTCCGAGGCTCTGATAGTCATCTTCAGATGAAATAAACACGATACTCACCTCGTGCACTCAACAGAGCCCTAGCTGTGGCAGTGGGTGCACATTTCAACGTTTCCTTGCCCCCATTATTATAGAGCAGGGGTTCTCAAGCTGGGGGGGTCGCGACCCCCTTAGGGGTCGATTGACGATTTGCCAGGGGTCGCCTAAGACCATCGAAAATATGGATGCTTTTTGTCTATTCTTCTATTACTGTGTGGATGGGGGTCGCCGCAGAGAAGGAATTGTAAAAAGGGGTCGCCGAGCTTAAAAGGTTGAAAACCGCTGTTATAGAGAATAAAGTTTAACTCCTTCTCTCCTAATCAACGATACCATCGTTGATTTGACCACATTAAATTATTTTGGTTTTATAAACAAGAGCACGCGTTTCCATTTAATTCTATACAAAATAAAATATGTTTTGATAAAAAAAAAGTTATTGAAGTTTAATCATAACATGAAAGTGAACTATTTACGAACAAAATGAATACTTCCGTCGAATTGTGAGAAGTCATGGTCTGACGACGCTGTTTTACAGCTACAAAGTTGTCTGGAGCAAACAGATTGGGACATGTTTGTAAACAACTGTCCAGACAGATGAACTTATCACAACTGTTAATTCGTACATCCAGTTCTGTGAAAACATGATTGTACCAAAGAAGAAAATTAAAAACATTCAGTAATTATATACCCTGGATGACCAACATTAAAAATTAACATTCTGTCGTCATCGAGAAGTACAGAGAAGTCTATTTATAAAGCGCTTGTTATGAGTGTGTACGTGTTTTTCGTGTGTGAATGTCGTTCGTATGTGCATCTATATTGTGCAGATTTTTATTGTACAGTAGTTACGCTGAGGTAGTCAATTGTAGTCAAACCGAATTTCCATTTGATTGGATCAATAAAAGTTATCTTATCTTAATTACGGAGAGAAAGAGTTGAACCCCACGATACAATCAGGTGATGACTTATTCACTTAGAATTGCTGTAACAAACCCCCATGCAATACTGTAGTACATATTGTAATTACATATTGATAATGCATGTACATACTTGCTTTATAAAGCGGACCATGTCTGTCATACGTAACAGATACTAAGCATTCATGTTTTCTTAGGAGCGGGGGCTGGGCGAAAAGAGGGAAGAAGACTTTTAAAAAATGTAAATAGAATTCACAGTCCAGAAGTGAGTGTGTTTGTGTGTGTGTGGGGGGGTGTCCTCAATCAGGCCGTTATCATTAAACGTAACATGTACTAGAATAGTGTAATAACTTAAGGGAGGCAACTCAACGAGACATAGATGTTTATTTTTACACGGAGACAAGACAAACACAAAGGACATCTGCTTTGAACACAGCATCTTCATCTCGGCTCTAGACTTGGGCGGAAATCGTTCTCTCTCCTCTAATGTCAACATCCTTCCTAGTCTAGTCACTAATAGTGCGCACCTTCTGCACTTGGATGGCAGTGTGCATGGCGGGGTTATAACAACATATAAGAGAGATCAATAAAATGCTGGCGGTTTAACTGAAAGTAGAAACCAAAGAGCCGGAGGGATTGCCGCCAAAACATTATGTGAGAATTACGATTCGTATGATTTAATAAAAAAAAAAAAGGGCCCCAGTCCCAAAGAAATCATGGAGCCTATCAAATATTTCGAATAAGAACTAAACGCAGAAGAATAGTCAGATAGTGCAAACCACTATTGAAACACTATTTATTAAATTTAATAGTTGGGGTCGGGAGGGGAGAGAAGTGATAGTAACATATCGCAATAGCAGGCAATACTAATAGAATTTAATGACCGAAAGGAATGCATGGCGGAGCGTTTACTTATGAGAATTTTTATTATTTTTGTTGTAAGTAAGACATTTAAGAAAAAAAAACAAAGCTTATATTAAAACGCACTAAAAAGAAGACAAATAATAAATCAATAAATAACAAAAGCGTTGGGTGTTTTACAACGAGTTCAAGTGAAATTCACAGCCTTGCTATCCAGTTAAAGCTTGATGCTATTTTAGTCTCTAGATTTGGGCCACCCACCTTTCATCTCACATCTAAGAAAAAAAAGAAAGCTTATAGTAGGAATCGAACAGCAGAAACCTTTTTGATTGTGGTGTGATTCGGAAAGGCGCATTTCGCAATGGCCAAGGATTACCTGAACAACAAGTCTTAAAAGACAAACAACCACTCTGTTATCAGCAGACGAACACTGAAGACGTTCTGTCTACGTCATATCCTGGTCGCATCAGTAAATCTTGCATGTTTAGATAACACAATGCATTGTGGTACAGTAAGAAGGAGCGTACAAACAATGGCCCTGGGTATAGACCGAAAAGTTCTGAGCTCCATCGTTTAATCGTGGTCTTTCCTTTGAGTTGAAATAAACTTAAACATCAGGAGATCTACCCAGAACAAAGAAAGAAGTAAAAGAGTCTGGTGGTCTACGTCGTGTGATGAGATCGACTTTGTATTTTGATGCTTGACATGACATGTAAGGCAATGTCTTTCTTCCATTCCGAAGATTAGTGCAGTATTTCACATGACCAGGGAACAGGGCCGGCTTTACACATAAGTAAACTAGGCTTCCGATTGGTGGGGGTTTCGCGTAAGACTAAAAAAAATTACACACGAAATAGTAATACTTGTGACCAGTGTTATTATTGGAGTACACTGGGTTTTAAATAAATTGAGTAATTTTCTTTTTTATATTTATATTTTTCTGTTTCATTTTGTGCCACCAAAATCCATTCGCCTAGGGCCTCCAATTATCTAAGACCGGCCCTGCAGGTTAACCCAGTTGCGACCTGTATATATAGCCACATCTAATGTAGATAAAGCCGTTGTCCGCAAAGGGTCTATTTTACGCTTTCATTTCGTCGACCGAGCATGTCTTCTGAAAGGTCCTTTCTTTGGGGGTCTCAAATGTGTGCTCCGCGACAGGCATTACACGTCAAAACGACTAATAACATATAGAATATATGTTCTGCATAAGATCACAATTATAACATGTGTGTGTGTGTATTCCACTTTAAGAACACATTACTTTATATCCTAAATTAACTGTTACTACTCTGGTTATAAGTAGATAGCAATCAAAGTAATAACAAAAGTCTCAAAATATAAAAACAAAAAAATTAAAGTTTAGATTCAGCGATTCCCAAAGTGGTCTATATAGACCCCCAGGGGTCTTCGAAGACTTCCAAGGAGTCTACGAGACAAAAAAAGTTTGGGAACCACTGGTTTAGATTGAACGAAAATATTTTTTGGCTCAACACGATTCGAAAGATCCTTCAGAATTGAAGAGAATTACATTCTAGCGCTGGAGGCGCGGTGGCTGAGCGGTAAAGAGCTTTGCTTCCAAACTGGGTGCCCCGGGTTTGATTCCTGGTGAAGAATGGCTTTTTTGCATTCGGTATTTTTAGGGCGCTGCTGAGTTCACTCAGCTTTAATGGGTGCCTGACATTATTTGGTGAAAAATAAAAGGCGGTTCGTCGTTGTGCTTACCGCCTGACACCCTCGTTAACTGTGGGCCACAGAAACAGATGACCATTACATCATCTACCCCATAGATCACAAGGTCTAAAAGGGCAACTTTACATTTTTTACATCCTAGCTTAAACCTCACGCAGGGTGGTGAGGGATGGCGGTGGGCAGGGTTTGAACCAGGGACCATCTAGACGACAGTCTAGAGCACATGCAGCCACCTTCATAAATCTTGGTACTACTTGTCACTGTGATTATTTGAGAACTTTTATGGATTCCTTAACATTTGGTGAGCAATACATTATATCCTTGTTTTCTGAAGAAGCTTCTGATTTTTTAGACGCATAGTCGGTTTTTAATAACGCCCTTCCCTCCCCTTTCTACTTTTGGCGCCTTTTTTAAAAAAAAAAACCTACTCTGCTGTTCACTTGTTCAGGGCCAGCAACTCTCAACATGTTGGACTGTAATTTCACTGGAGAACTTTTTACAAGATTAAATTTTCCAGTTCTCTGATCGTTAATCTACATGTCAGGCTGGTCCGACTATAGGATCGAATTCTCTGTTCTTTTAATGTTAGCGACTGTGATTGGAGATCGTCCAACCATTTCTGACATTTATGCTTAACTTTTGACCATAAATTCTGGCTGTTAACGACGTCTGGTGAGCATGCGCACTGGACTTTGTTTTCCTGTTTCCGTCTGAAAATTTCAACTGAAAGAAGCCGTAAACTGGTCTATGATTTGGGGATCCAGTACAGTGCTTGTCTTTGAGGAGAGATCTGAATGGAAAGATCCGCTGTTGCAGACTGCATGGTTGGGGAGATTTGATTGGCCCGGGCAACGCTACTTAGCCTCGGCATTGCGCCCGGGTCGAAACGGTCGTTTGATGAGACGATTAGACCGAAAACAGAACTACCCTCCTCCCCTCCCCCACGCGTTGGGATTTCGCAAGGTCTTATTCCGTTGCACTTGCGGGAATGGAAGAGAACTCACACAACTTTGTCAGAATTGCCAAAACCGTTCCTCAAAAGACGTTTTACGGCGGACATCCACATGGCGGATACAGAGAAAGAATAATTAAGGGGATATTTAATTTAATTTAAATTTAACAAAATACTCTGAAAGACACAAGGA